>NW_025778730.1:0-25134 GCF_021130785.1 Homalodisca vitripennis
TGATTAATTTTGTTCGAACCTAACAATGTCAATAGTTGATTTACTTATTAATATTTCTTCCACTGAACTCTCAATGCTTGATACTTTCACTTTTATTATTTCAAATTTCCTCAGCAATTTTAAGTTTATTTTGTAGGTTTAAAAAGTTCGGCTGGACATTTAATTTTATCACACTTCTTAGCCTTTTTCTCAAATCTGTTACTTTATCTGTCTTATCTGTATTTACATTCCTTAACATTAATTCATAAACTAGTTCTTCTTTGGTGAGAAGATCAAACTTTGAGTGCCATTTTAAAACTTTACAAGTACTGTAATCAATGAAACTAATTAAACTGTTCACTTTTCCAAACTTTTACACTTTACTTTGCAGATACACAACTCCATGTTCTTTTTTATATAATTTACTTAATAAATTTTTTTACTTAGCAGATTGGCGCAATTTTTATTTGTAACATGGGTTGCTCTAATAAATATGTATATTATTAGTTATGCACTGTATCCTCTGGTGGAGATACTCCATGACAAATAATTATAACCAGATTATTTGGTTTGTATCATAAATAATAATATTTAAATGGAGTTTGTGTTCTAGCCAAATGAAATTGTAGTCTTGTAATGTTAAAAAAAAATTTTTATTTATCTTGTTGCAATCTTCAATTGACAATTAATTTGATGTTTTGTACATTTTTGCATTTCTTAATATAATTTTAGTAAGAGCACATTTCATTATACATTTTCAATAGTTAAACCATTTTATATTCCTGACTATAGCTTGAATTGTTATATCCAACAAAATGAAATACTTCTTCTTATTATATACTGAACTAAAACACTTACACCTTTTATTTGGTTTCTTGTCCGGTTCACACGAAAACCCTAATAAGAAACAAATTACAAATCTGATTAGAATTGTAATGTAGTTTTAGATTTTATTACTTTGTTAAAACAATTTACTTCTTAGTTATTTAAAACATTTTAGTGAAATTTTATTGATATTTAAAATTTTTTTTACACAATAAAGATATGTATGATATTTTTATTTAAATTAAAAACAATTTGTTGATTGGTTCAAAGTTCTTATAAAATGTACATACCCGTAAAACTGGGGTCTTCTTTCAATCCGGACTACTAACTATGTGCCTACAAGGCTAAACTACACAAGATAATGAGCAGAGCTCTCCAGTAGTTTTTGTTCTAACATTACAAGACAAGTAACCAACTAGGTTTCCTATTGGTTAGCAAGTTTTAGACCTCTGAACCAATCAAAAAAATTCAGTTTCTTACAATTAGAGTACTATTGTTTTAAATGTACAGAACTGAACTTGTCCAATTCAAGCTATTTCAGGGATGCCTTATTTTTAAACATTATACCAATCTTAGGTTTTTATTTATTTTTTTTTTTATTAAACTAAGCATATTACATATAAAAATATTTGGTTCAATTTTCCATTTTTTTTTATTTAACAATGTATTATTGTAACTATTTGCATATACGGTACAATTTATAGGGGTATGGCGATAGGAAATAAGATAACGAGATCCAATCTATAGTTTTTATAGTTTTGTAATTTTTAAGTAATCATGAATTTGCGATTATATAAAAGCAATTAAACTTGAGTTCACAGTCAAAACATTAATATACCGTTTACTTCAGTTGTGTGTCGTCCTTGAGGTATTTTACCCTTCCATTACATTTTACAACTCAAAAACAAAAACTAATAACATAAAACAATATCATATCATTTTTTTAATGTTTCCGTTATAATATTACCTATCTAATAGTTTACTCTGCGGTATTAATTATGGCAGTATTTACCTAAGATTTCCCCTCTCTTTCTATATCTACACTAAACTAAATTTCTCTTTCTTAACATTTACTATTTATAGTAGTTATTGTAAGAACATAAATATCTATATAAATGTCCACCTATTTATCCATAAGTCAGTAAGCCATCCATAGGCATATTGGACATTTATAAACGTTTTATCGAGCCTTTTCCAGCACCATCCAACAATCTCGAAGTCCTGTTAAATATTCATAACGTACGCGATTTCACAGCTTACGAATGGGCAAACGCCATAACGGCAGCATATGAGATAAAACACTAATCATATTTCTGTGTGCGAGGCATGATATATGCTTCGTATGTTCTATATAGTACTACTTCATGCCATAATGTATTTATTTTATTGAAAGTAAAATTTAATTATAGCAGTAATTTATGATGCGGTTTAAATAAAATAAGGTAAACTGAAAATTAAGTTTGAAAGGGCCTATTTACAGAACATTGAAACGGTTTGAATCATAACTGTATTAATACAACAAACCTGCTAGTTTTAATTAACTTTTTATTAAAATTGCCCACATTACCAATGATTTTAAATTAAATTTAAATTCATTAAACTTAAAATATTTTTATATTCTATGCTAATGAATATTAAGAAATAACTATCCAACGTCTGACAAAAAATACATACGTAGCCCACATATGTATTAAAATTTTCATGAAGACCTAATTTGCATTTTAATATGACACTTAATATTTTATCACTAATAAATGTTTCACAGTTTAATTTAAACTACTAAAGCATAAAATGCATATAATTAAAAGTAAGATATGAAACTCTTATGATTATTTTTATACTTTATTTCGAAGCATTAACAGTTATGCTTACAACATTTTGATTTCCGAATTGAAAAGTAATATTGTACACTATGCGATAACATTGACTTCAAAACTAAAAAAAAAAAATACGAACTTTAGTGACGTTTATTTAAAACTATGACAATTTTAAATCCATACAATATCGTAGTGCAAGCATTATTTTCCTTCAATCAAGAAACAAGAAAAAGCTTGTTTATTTTATTTGGTAATTTCCATTATTCAATCTTGACAATGTACCCTAGTATTCAAAATAATATTGTTGCACACATATGAATACCTTTTCATGAAATATTATATATTTTTATTTGGTATATGCTTTGTGTTTAAACTGTGTTATTCAAATGGTTTTTTTTTTTCAAAAAGAACATTTCAAAGAGATCTAGAAATTATGTTTTACATAATTTTAATACATCACGTTTTAATATCATACACAACATAAAAAAATGATTTTTCAAATAAGGTTTAAACAATATATGGTTGATATTTAAATATTTATACTGGAAAAGTAAGAAATATGTCTGGGATATATAGGAATAGTATAGGCATAGGAACCAACGTTTAAAAGTGTTAAAAACTCTTAAAATGTGTACTATAAGACGTTTTTAGATACGTTTAACCAATATTAATATTAAATTATTTACTATTTGTAAGAAAAAACTAAGTATATATGAACTCATGAATGAATACATTTGAAAAAAAAGCAGAATAGTTAGTCTTTAGTTTCCGCTTAACAAATCTTAACAGATTACGTATCAATTGTGTACTTTCTGCTTTCTTCTTTTGTAGTCATGTACTTTTTGTTAAATCGTGAATATTATATCATCTCATTTCACCACGCTAAGTATGATATTTAATACTAATGTAAATATATGTTGTTAGTATGAAATAAAACCAATTTTAATATTTTTGTGAGAAACTTTTAAATGGAATCCGTTTATCGCTTAACGTTGAATAAACACGGACTGCGGGTTAATCAATCACCAAACGCAGTGCGGAACTGCATTGTGTAGTTTTGTATTTATTTTTGTTACCCTTAAAAGTAACGTACTAAAGGCATATTGATAAAATTTCTCCCTGTTACTTCAATGTTCCCCAGAGCAAATGTTGACAAAAATGTCAAAACAAATAAGCAGGACACTTATATAGGACTATAAAACGTTTCACTAGGTTTTTGCATACAAAATTTTAAGTTTGTAGCCTAATCCATAACACATGTTACTAATGAAAGTGTTATGTTACTACTTAGTTTGTTTAAAAATATTATTTTTATGCTATTTTTCTCGTTTTCCATCGTGGTTACCCATACGACATATAAAAATGCATGCTGACGCTCAGTAACATCCGATGCAGTGACATGCACCGTCATTGAGCTCTGTGTGCCTTGCATTAAAAGAAGGGTAAATGAAAATGTACATGTTAGTGTTTTAGTTATGTTAATTTAATAATATTTCTAAACTACTCATCTAACTGTCATACTTTATATTATAATGAAGAATAGATTATATGCAAAGATACCTAATTGCAAGGGAACATTGTAAGAGGTTACTCTTTTTGTAATATGTATAGGGGTGAAACTACGGTTACTCGACAATTTTACAAACATTAAAACATAAATATTTTCTAATAGTTAAAAAATTTAAAATAATATCAAGAATATCTGTCATTTAAGTCTTATATTTACATTTAATTAAAAAATATTAGTGTTTTTACATTTAAAAGTTATTAGAAAGGCTTTAAAGTCCTTATTAATAACACATTGTATTTATAAGAGTAGGTGTAAAATATGGGTTTGACAATCGTGACTTGCAGAGTACCTAATGTAGGGACTTAATGTACATTTTTTGAAAAGCTAATATATTTTTTTATAACCTTAGGGACAGTTTCTAAATATTCGGATTTTGACGAATGTACTGCTAAATTAAAAGGTACAAGTAGGCACCCATATTATAGAAATTTAATAATATCTCGTATTTTAAGCCGATTGCACTGATGTTTAATGAAATCAACAACAATGTGGTAAAATTAAAGTTAATAATATATATGTTATCTAGAATGAAAATAAACAACTTACCTAATGGATATAATTTAATAGAAGGTTTTGGCACTATTTTAAACTATTTTCAACGAGGAAACCTTATTAATGTTTGTTTGCTACAGTAATGTTACTTGTTATGATGAATTTGTAATTAAAAACAAAACATTAATAGTTAAATTATAAGTTTGTTATTGTGAGAAAAATATGAAATTAGGTAATTTAAATAAGTTTAAACCGGAATACAGTTCCCATATTACTCTTCGACAGATAAGAAAAAACAAAAGCCATAAGCTCGTTAAGTACTGTTTGGAACTTGATTCATCAGTCACTCCAATCCAAATACTTTTCATTGCAAGGAGGGTTTAGCACTTAGTTGAAAACCATCGGGGGTTTAGGGGCTTCGAATGAATATTATCATAAGGCAGAAATGCGTTTTAATGTTGCACATTCTGACCTTTGACAAGTAAATACTTAAGAACTTTAGTAAACAAGTTTCGAGTAACTGGATTCATTTCAGATTCTCCCGCGCTCAGGTCGGTCTGCTTTAGGTGAAGACAGTTTAGGTTAGGTAGTAGCACAATTTATTGCAGAGTAGAAATTTACCAAATCAGTAGCAACTCATTGTGAGGAAATGGAAGTACTATTTTCTGCTCATCCACTGGTTGCTCAAAAATGTTGTATTCAGTGATAAATGCAGTTTTTTCACTAATGGAACTGCAAAAAAACACAACTGCAGGTACTGGAACACAGAAAATCCCTGTATTCCATGAATATTGCACGCAATACCTAGAAATAGTAAATGTGTGGGACTTTTGGAACCACACTTTAAGACCATATCTTATTAATGGGAATCTTAATGTAGAACTGTATTTACAACAATTAAAAGAAATAATTTTCCCTGTAATAACTACTGTTATTAGAGAAATTTAAAATGAATTTGATGGAAATCATTTATTTTTAAACATTATGGTGCGCCAGCAAATTTTCACTGTGCCGTACGATACTTCCTACGCAGTCAGTGGTTTGGCAGGCGTGCTCTAATAGAATGGCCTGCGCAGTCTCAGGACCTTTTTCTACGGTTTCATTATATCCATCAGTTACAAAACATCGGTAGATATCGTAAAGATTTAATAAACAGGATTGTTGAGGCTTGCAACAAAATACTACTTCAAACTTTACATAACGTAAAGAGGCGCTCGCCCTACGCTTGTCTAACTGCTAAATATTAGGAGGACAGTTTGAACATTTAATTTTACTTTGATACCTGGTGAGTTGTTAAAAATATTATTTTGGTAACTCTGGATATTAATTGGATGGGACAGGGTCAGCGATCTCTAATTTTTATAGTTCTTTGAATGTTTTGTGCTCTTGAATATGAGAGGCCACTTGCGAGAAGTTTGCATTAAACATTTTTAAGTTGACTCGGAAATCCCCCATTTTTTGGAAAACAAAGAATTTTAAAAATTAGGAAATAAAAATTCTTGTTAACATTGCACAACTACCGAAATGATATCTCCTTCTTTCTATAAACCTCAGAAATTATTTATTTACATAATTTTAAATCAACACGTTTTAATATCATACACAACATAAAAAAATGAGTTTCAAATAAGGTTTATACATAGCGTTGATATTTACATATTTTTACTGTAAAAGTAAGAAATACGTTTGGATATATAGGAATAGTATAGGCATAGGAACCAACGTTAAAAGTGTTAAAAACTCTAAAATGTGTACTATAAGACGTTTTTAGATACGTTTAACCAATATTAATATTAAATTATTTACTATTTGTAAGAAAAAACTAAGTATATATGAACTCATGAATGAATACATTTGAAAAAGCAGAATAGTTAGTCTTTAGTTTTCCGCTTAACAAATCTTAACAGATTACGTATCAATTGTGTACTTTCTGCTTTCTTCTTTTGTAGTCATGTACTTTTGTTAAATCGTGAATATTATATCATCTCATTTCACCACGCTAAGTATGATATTTAATACTAATGTAAATATATGTTGTTAGTATGAAATAAAACCAATTTTAAAATTTTGTGAGAAACTTTTAATGGAATCCGTTATCGCTTAACGTTGAATAAACACGGACTGCGGGTTAATCAATCACCAAACGCAGTGCGGAACTGCATTGTGTAGTTTTGTATTTATTTTTGTTACCCTTAAAAGTAACGTACTAAAGGCATATTGATAAAATTTCTCCCTGTTACTTCAATGTTCCCCAGAGCAAATGTTGACAAAAATGTCAAAACAAATAAGCAGAACACTTATATAGGACTATAAAACGTTTCACTAGGTTTGCATACAAAATTTTAAGTTTATAGCCTAATCCATAACACATGTTACTAATGAAAGTGTTTCGTTACTACTTAGTTTGTTAAAAATATTATTTTGACGTGACAACGTCTTAAATTAGGTTGCGGCTCGGAGTCACTCATGAAAAAGTGTAACGCCCGATAACGTTACGATGCCCGTCCAGTGGGTCCGCCGCACGGGATCCGCACGGGATAAATCAGATAACTGTGGGTACGCCGCACGGGATAAAGCAGATAACTATGTTTATTCGTGAAAATGTGGAGTGCTTAGATTCTTCATTTACAACAACTACAACAATAAAGGTAAATAATTGTACACTGATATTTCATTATCGTAAACTATGATTGATTGATTAATTGTTAGATTGACACAAAAGTTGAGAAACTGAGTTTATAGGTTATGTCATACTATTGACAAATGTTGATAGTGTTAAGTAAATTATTAGTTTAAATCACTCTGCAATCAATCGTAATTCAGTCGATTGAGAAGAAACAGCGCGTATTGCTAGTCAAACATTTAAAATAACAAATTATAACCTCTAACCTGTCATAACAGTGCGACCAAACAAACGAACTAAACCGACCAATCACCACGCGCGGAGTTAGAATTTAACTGTGTTTAGCAAGAATTTCAAATTCCAATTTTAGTAAATGTTTTATTCAACTTTACCATTTCAAATAACAAATTTTAATTAATTTCAAATTATGTACAAGGTTTTAGTAAACAAAATATATTTCTATAGTTAAAATTTGTGCAATTCTTATTTTCATTCAATTCCTTGTTCCTATTGTGCAATTTAATAATATTCATATCGATAAATTTTCTACCGAGAAAAAGACGTTGTCACGTAAAATCTTCGCCCGTAAAACCGACTTTACAGGCAACCATAATTTTTTTATGCTATTTTCTCGTTTCCATCGTGGTTACCCATACGACATATAAAAATGCACGCTGACGCTCAGTAACATCCGATGCAGTGACATGCACCATCATTGAGCTCTGTGTGCCTTGCATTAAAATAAGGGTAAATGAAAATATCAAGTATACCGGTACATGTTCGTTTTTTTAATTATGTTAATTTAATATTATTTCTAATCTACACATCTAACTGTCATACTTTATATTATAATGAAGAATAGATTATATGCAAAAATACCTAATTGCAAGGGAACATTGTAAGAGGTTACTCTTTTTGTAATACGTATAGGGGTGAAACTACGGTTACTCGTCAATTTTACAACAATTAAAACATAAATATTTCTAATAGTAAAAGATTTGAAAATTAATATCAAGAATATCTGTCATTAAAGTTTTATATTACATTTAATTAAAAAATATTAGTGTTTTTACATTTAAAAGTTATTAGAAAGTCCTTATTAATAACACATTGTATTTATAAGTGTAGGTGTAAAAGATGGGTTAGACAATCGTGACTTGCAGAGTACCTAATGTAGGGACTTAAAGTACATTTTTGAAAAGCTAATATATTTTTTATAACTTTAGGGACAGTTTCTAAATATTCGGATTTTGACGAATGTACTGCTAAATTAAAAGTACAAGTAGGCACCCATATTATAGAAACTTAATAATATCTCGTATTTTAAGCCGATTGCACTGTTGTTTAATGAAATCAACAACAATGTGGTAAAATTAAAGTTAATAATATATATGTTATCTAGAATGAAAATAAACAACTTACCTAATGGATATAATTTAATAGAAGGTTTGGCACTATTTTAAACTATTTTCAACGAGGAAACTTTATTGATGTCTGTTTGCAACAGTAATTTTATTGATGAATTTGTAATTAAAAAACATAACATTAATAGTTAAATTATAAGTTTGTTATTGTGAGAAAAAATATGAAATTAGGTAATAAGAAAAACAAAAAACCAAAAGCTCGTTAAGTACTGTTTGGAACATGACTCATCAGTCACTCCAACCCGAATACTTTTCATAGCAAGGAGGATTTAGAACTAAGTTGAAAATCAACAGGGGTTTAGAGGCTTCGGATGAATACTATCATAAGGCAGAAATACGTTTTAATGATGCACATTCTGACCTTTGACAAGAAAATACTTAAGAACTTTAGTAAACAAGTTTCGAGTAACTGGATTCATTTCAGATTCTCCGCGCTCAGGTCGGTCTGCTTTAGGTGAAGACAGTTTAGGTTAGGTAGTAGCACAATTTATTGCAGAGTAGAAATTTACCAAATCAGTAGCAACTCATTGTGAGGAAATGGAAGTACTATTTTCTGCTCATCCACTGGTTGCTCAAAATGTTGTATTCAGTGATAAATGCAGTTTTTTCACTAATGGAACTGTAAAAAAACACAACTACAGGTACTGGAACACAGAAAATCCCTGTATTCCATGAATATTGCACGCAATACCTAGAAATAGTAAATGTGTGGGACTTTTGGAACCACACTTTAAGACCATATCTTATTAATGGGAATCTTAATGTAGAACTGTATTTACAACAATTAGAAGAAATAATTTTCCCTGTAATAACTACTGTTATTAGAGAAATTTAAAATGAATTTGATGGAAATCATTTATTTTTAAACATTATGGTGCGCCAGCAAATTTTCACTGTGCCGTGCGATACTTCCTACGCAGTCAGTGGATTGGCAGGCGTGCTCTAATAGAATGGCCTGCGCAGTCTCAGGACCTTTTTTCTACGGGTTCATTATATCCATCAGTTACAAAACATCGGTAGATATCGTAAAGATTTAATAAACAGGATTGTTGAGGCTTGCAACAAAATACTACTTCAAACTATACATAACGTAAAGAGGCGCTCGCCCTACGCTTGTCTAACTGCTAATTATTAGGAGGACAGTTTGAACATTTAATTTGACTTTGATACGTGGTGAGATGTTAAAAATATTATTTTGGTAACTCTGGATATTAATTGGATGGGACAGGGTCAGCGATCTCTAATTTTTATAGTTCTTTGAATGTTTTGTGCTCTTGAATATGAGAGGCCACTTGCGAGAAGTTTGCATTAAACATTTTTAAGTTGCCTCGGAAATCCCTCACTTTTTGGAAAAAAAAGAATTTTAAAAATTACGAAATAAAAATTCTTGTTAACATTGCACATCTACCGAAATGATATCTCCTTCTATAAACCTCAGAACATTATAACGGGATGGGTACTTACTTTTTATTAATCCTGTATACGGACAGATTAATTTAACCTTGTCCATTACCTACATTACCTAAAACGCTTCTTTGTCAGAAAAATTTTTACTTTTTTCAACCGTATTAATAAGTCATTTCAAGGGTATTTTTTTAACTTTTCTAAGTTATTATGGCATGTATGGGGTTTTAAATAAGCTTATTGTTATTGAAGTAACAAATATACATACTAAATGTTTCTGATTCTGAACGCTTCTCCGAAACACGGTTCGACCACTTCCTACCTATCTGGAGAGAAAATTTAGTTATTTTTCATATAATAATTATGTCAAATAGATTTTTATGTAAAGGTTTTACACTTTCACATATTATTGTTTCACGTATTATTTCATATATTATTTCAAATATTATTTAATGATAAAGTAAGTAAATTCGAAACCTGCAGTTTCAAAATTTCACAGTGTACACAAGTATAAAAACTATGTGGGTATAAGGTAATTGCCTACTTTATTTTTAAATAACACTTAATTCAAGTGTTTCCTTCTATTTTCCTCCTTAATAAGTGCTACACATATAAGAGTTTATTTTTAATATATTGGTACTGGATTTTTAAATACAGTTTTTTTCTAAAATTAGGTTAATTAATTAACAAAATTTTATACGTATTTATATCAACTGTTCTAAAGTCAACCTTTCAAAATAGATTACTTTTAGTGTATAATAATAGGAAGTAAAGCCTTGCAGATGTTATTAAAAATAGACTGCGGCATATCACACCGATTTGTGGACAAAAATGACAAACAATTAAAGTAGGTTGAAATTATGACTCACCCTGCTAATTAAATTATGGACTGTTATTACATTAGGAACATTTTCCAATGAATGCTTCTCTGTATTTGACTTATACAACTAACATATTTTTATTTCATACATTTGTAACTATATATAAAATTGAAAATTAAATATTATACGAGTATATACTATTACGTTACAATTAAAAATAATGTATACAAGTTATGAACACATGTGTCTTCCTCTTGTATTAAATTATTTATTAAATAAACATTCCTATTCAATTGAAACATATATAGAATACTAAATAAAGAACTGAACAATCAACTCGTTTTATGAAAACGCAACTTACCAACCCTTTAGCAATTTACTTTACTTATTTATTTTAGGTAAAATATGCATATAGTTGAGGTTCTGCAAATTAATTACTTAAAAAACTTAAATATTTCTATTTCTATTGTAGTGTACTTCTACATTTTTTTGTATCATACTTCTCTTACTTTATTTATATTTAAGTAGATTTATTCCCAAGAGAACAGAAGAGATGGGGGATAGTTACATTATCTCATGTGACAGCTATTTCATATATCCAAACCCACACAGCTCAGCTGGCTCCGGCTAGCATATTACACCATCCACCGACATACATTATTTACTCCTGACAGTATATGAGACCATACATTGTGACATAATTAAACTGTTCTACTTCTAACGACGAAATATTTATGTAAATACTTATTTAAATTTTAGATATTTTATAAATCACTAGAATAATATAAAAAGTAAATTCACTAAAGCAACATTTTAAAAACAAATTTTACAAAATTATTTTTTATGTAAGGTATTCATGCCATACCACGTGTCTCGTAAAAAGCATTGCTGATGCTACATCCAAAATTTAAAGGCTACAGCTCATATCATTAGGGGCACATGTATAACTATGTAACGTAGTTAAAATGCAATGGGATGGTACTCAGTTTGTTTACTAATACATTTTTTATTCTGTAATTCTTTCGTGGCCACTATGGTTACTTTTAAGACCAATGTAAAAAATATTCGCTAAAGCTCAGCCAGATTACATTGAATGACTTACAACCATCATCGGACATCACATGTTACTATAGAGCTTCATTCGGAGTTTTTAGGTCAGTTTATTTTCAAGATATCGTTCGGATAATGCAAAGAATAGCCAGACAAGAAAATTAAACTATCCTAGTCCTCGAATAATATGCTTCTCTAGCACTCAACCAATTAAACATCCATGGTATTTGATGACTGTAGGAAGTGGATGATTACATAGAAAAACCTCTCATGAGAGTATTTCATGAACAAAAAAATACATTGAGATTGCTCGTACGAACTTTGACGAGAATGGACTGGTTACATAATAAGAGTATTTTGAAACTTTAGGAAATACCCTGTAGTTTTCAATGCCAGGTCATCCTTATACTTTACTGACATTGTCAGGTTGTGTAAACAAGTCTCTTCTACTGCCTGTGGAAGTCTATATCCTTTCTAAGTATCTCCAAGTTTTGAAAACGTTTCATTAGCAGTCATTTGTGGAAAACCCTAATGAAAAATAACCATCCAAAACCGTATACAGCTTGCTTTTCTAATGAATTATAAGGTATAATCGAAACATAATTCCATATCAATTTATATGAAACTGAGTGTTTACGCAGATATGAACAATTTTATTTTTGTTTATTGATTAACATCAAAACAAAAATTAAATTTTAAATGTTCTAAAATATAAAATGTTGGTTTTAATTAACTTAAATGATTTTTTTTAATGAAAGCTAATCAAGGATGCAGAATGTATAAAAAATGTGTATCACATTCATAAAAAACATCGGCTTTACAGTCTACTGAATACTATTTCATAATCCATATTTCAAATCCTAATTTATTTTCAATTCTAATTGAATGGTTTCTGTAATATATGGTGTTATGTACTTTCGAAATGAATGTATATTTACATCCTGTTTTACATATATTTACATATATATTATGTTTAAAATCAAAACTAGAGTCGATCCCAAGACTGTGGCATGATAACTGCTGTATATCTACATCAGCCGCAGGAGGCTTTGGTAGCTGTACAGATTCCGAGATTCATGTGCCTATATATTGCTTTATACAGCCTTGTTCATCATGATAATATACATCCTCTCTGGGGAGATACGTGGCTTCCTTGTAGGTTTCACCAAACGCGTTAGAATAATGGAATTATACATTGGATTTAAATTTTATGTTCGTTTAGAATCTAAGCATATATTGCTTAGCTAGTTTTAATAAACGAAATGTACAAAATTAATAAAAAATACAAATATTGTTATAGTTATTTACCTTTTAAAATAAAACATTATTAAATTTTAGAGAATAATATATTTATTCTTTTTGCTTCAAAAATTACTTTTACCAGAAGTGTGGTAGCTTTTTACTTATTATAACATCTTGAAAAATTATGGACTGCGGTTGAAAATCGAATTTTAATACGTGTAGAATTTTAATTAAATCGTTACAGGATTTTAAAAAGACTTAAGAATAAATGTCATATTATTTGTGTTTCTGTTTAAACTTCACGTAAATTATAAGAGAAAAGTATCTTCACTAAGAAACTTACGCCTCAATATTTGTTAATTTATGTTTCTTTAATGTAGCTACAAATGTTTACTACATATCTTTAAAATGTTACATGTTTGTATTCAGTTTGGTTACAACTTAAATTATTTAGTACTTTACTCGTTGCTATCATTGCTACTTATGAGACTAATGCAAAAAAATGTAGGCTACACTATTGGTACGCCGATCCAGAAAATTAAGCTCAGGGTAAAATTTCCTGTGTGTTACCTAAAGTTTGATTTGATATATGGTATGGGCTAATGAATTGACAAGGCGTGTAACCATATTTTTATACATCGTTATAGGATTGTTTTTAAACTCAGAGGAATTTGCCAATCTGTATTTGTTTAATTTTGATATATGGTGATGGCTCACAGGCAGGCAGAAATAAAAGTTTTACAGCAACTTGAGTGATTTGCTTCGCCGCCAACTTTAGCTGATTATATAAAATGAATTCAATAAAAAAAATTGTTTTAAAAATTTACTAAGGTTTGGTACGTTTATTAAAAAAATTATGAGGATTGGAGGAATAAAACCAGCCCCTGTTCCTTTAGTTTTGACGATATACGGGAAAAGCTTAATCACCCCTCACTTCATAATGCGTTATCCAAGAGGATAATTTAATTTATTTTAGAAACTGAGTACTATGGTAAAGGAAAATATAAAGCTTAATTTACGCCATTATGTAAGGCTATAATGAATTCAACATTTCAAAGGATCTACTTCACAGCTGAAAATTGCAGGCCAGAAAGCGTTTTCTTGTAGCGTAAAGGTAAAGCGGACCGGTCCGCCCACTCATCACTTCATCCAGGCTAATGGCTCTCCGCTTAGCCTTACTTTACGTATCTCCAGAGTGGGAAACTAAGCATTATGAGTACAAATTACCAGCTAAATAGATTATTTATTCAATACAATCAATATCATTACGATTGATACGAAATGTATAAATTAATTTTCATTTCAAAGGGCCATTTATGGTATAGATTTAAATGGTCGTGATTCCAACAAAAGTTATATTTTTATACATAACATTGATTTTATAATCCATTCAAAAATAATTTTTGCTGCATATTTAATACTATATTAAACAAACTCTTACCAGAATATACTTGTAAAACTGTACATAGCAAGGATTGTTAGATTAAAACCTTTAAATAGCCATAACTAAGCACTAGGATTGAACAGGTTTTAAAATATCATTTCGTACAAACATTTTAATATATCAGTGCAAATTGAATGAGTTCATAATACGATTAAGTGTACTTGTGGTAGATTAAAAGGTATTATAAATAAAAAATATGGTGCAACTAAAAGTTAGATTATATTTTTGAGTGTTATCTTTACCATAAAAAACTTGGCATATTTGAGCTATTTTAATATCAGTGTTCCTTTATAAGGGTCTCATTTATTCCAGTGGTACTTTAATTTATCGTAATAAAAATTAACAGAAAAAAAATTGTTTTTATCATACATGGATAAAGTTATGGACCACTTCCGTGAAATAAATTATGGACGTCACGGTTTAGAGAAAAGCTACCTTACTTTTACTCTACAGCGAATGTCTTATGTCCGCTTATTAGCTTTAAAAATTTTATAGCTGAGCACATAAAAAAAGCCCAAAAAGTTATATGATGCTGAGCTGGCAGTCATAAGTTGCATGTTATGACTAACTTAATTTATGACTGCCACTCTGACTATTTCGACCCAAAATCCAATGGAGTTCTTCTATCGACAAAAAGGATCGCATGCATCAATTTCAAAGTCTCTAGAAGGTTATAGAATCGACAAACGGAAAACGGCACGATTTAAGGAGAAACATTTGCCTAATTCTAGTGCAAGAGCTATCACTTACATTATACTTGAATAGTTTTGGATTTTCCATATTTTCTAATTACATTTTAAATCTATAATCATTTTCCCAATAATCTGTGTTAACTTGCATCCTTATCTTCATTATCAGATAGAAATAATAATATTTCCAAATGTAATCTTAAATATTTTTCTAAACTAAAACTATTATTGACGACACCTTGATATTCACAAACACTTCAATTCTATTATTAGTTTATTTTATAGAATAAACAAAGTTTAAAACATTTTACATCGAACATTAACGGCCATTTTATAAGTATATAAAATTGGGAACAATAATTACAATTACGATGACTTGAGTACCATTTTTAAAAAATTTATTGGAAGCCATAAATACTAAACTAAAATTATTATACAAATTAAATAAGCAATTGAAATTTTATTTGGAATTCCACACGTCTAATAAATCTGCTATTACATGAAATGATGTCTCTTGATATAAAAGTATAACTCAATAACGAAAATTTTAGAGAATCTATGGAACATTTTCAGTGGGAAAAATTTTTATTTGTACTATAATAGTAAATGTTGTGGGCTATAAACTTTAATATTAAATATTATATAAAAAAATATGTTAGTTAGAGATTTTTGAGATTCTAAAATTGAAAGTCAAAATGTGAGGTGGGGATCATGAAATCTAGAACGTTTAAAACCCTTACATTACATTCACTAACTATGCATTACATGTTTTAATATGTTAAATTGCAATTCCCATAACAAATTAATATAAATATTCAAACCAATCACGATATACGTTAAGCGTTTTGGAGAAGCCATTTTCATATAAGACGTGGAACAACTTTCACTCCTTGTAAGATTAATAAAGCTTAAGATAACACTTATTAGACGGAGGAAGTAATAAAGTAGACTAATACATTTTAATACTTACTTTCGTGGATAAAGTTTGTTTCTTCTCGTAAAATAAGCTAAACGAATTCATTTAACTTTAATTGAAAAGGAGGGAGCATTGACATATGATCAATATGACATTATATTCGATATTGCAATATTTTTTAAGGAAGGTTAGTGCAGTCTCTTTCTCATTAGCATTTTTGTACTTGTTTTTATCATTCTTTTTATAATGATAAATAAATAAAGTAATTTCATTACTTTAATGTATTTATAAATATAATAATACAAACATGTAGAGTTAATGGGAAAAAAAGAAACCATTAGTTAGCTTATATGGATTCTTTTATAACATTTTAAATAATAAGTTATGTTTGGATGTGTGAACACAATAATATAAACATTACTCTTCCCATTTAATATCTTATAATAAAATTAATATTATTTACGAAAAAATATACCTAAGTTGAGGGATACAGACTGCTAGCTACTTTTACAATTATTTACTGCTTCTACGCAATTCCTATATCCGACTCACTAGAACATATAGCTGCTCTGTTGTTTTTTAACTATATTTTTTAGTAAAGATATATTTTTTATATAAAAGTGTTACATGTAACAATAAATTTCATTGTTAATGTCATGCTATAATTCCAATAGAGTATTTACAAATGTATACCTACACTAAAAGTAAATATTATATTTCGTAAAGTCAAAACCGAGATGTATGATTTTTAAACCTTAATTTCGTAATTCACAACAATAGCTAAGGTAATAAACAGTAAGGATAGTTATGGGTATAAGTAAGTACAGTTATATTATAAGTTTCGTTAAATAAGTTTTAGGAATTAAAATTTTTGTAGAAAATATTTTTATATACAGGTTTTTTTTTTAAATATAAGAGACAGGACTATCACTAGCATATGTAAGGAATACATTCAAAATTATTGGTATGCTGTTTGACATACAGTGTTTAAGTATTTTTTAAATATCCTGTAAGAAATAAAAAATGCATTGGTTCAACAGTTGTTATAAATAATCTCTATTCACATAATACCATATGACGTATTAATTTATTTTAAAAGATTCAATTTTACTGAATGGAATTTAAACCATCAATTCACTTACCTAATTGTATTAAAAAATACTAAGAGTAATATTTTGTTTAAGTAAATTGGATTATACATTAAGATAGATATTATATAATTCTCAGGAAATGCAATGCCTACAATATAAGTTAATGAATATAATCTTAAACAGCAGAAATATGTTAAATTTTTTCAAATGGAATTCCACTAAAGAGCCAACGTGAAACGTTCTTGGTTTGTCACCTCAGACAAAGAAACATGGGGAAGAAAGAGTGGAACTCCGTATAAAGCCAGACTTGGAATTTACGACGTCGTAATTTGAACTTACCTCCTCCAACGAAAGTAGTTAAGTTCTTCGTTAACGTCACTACTTGTGCGAAATTTGTAACATACCATAACTGCTCTATGTGTACATATGAATTGTTATGCAGCTTTATTACCAAGAGTAAATATTACTAGAAAAACATATATTACAAAAGGAATATACATACAGATAAATTCTTTATTTTTACAGTAAGATAAAATTACGGGATAAGACCTGAATTTACTAAAGTATTTTTTAAAGCCGGAATGGCCGTTTCCCTGCTGAATAGAGGGAGGACAAACGTAAAATTAACGTATAATTAATCGATTTTGTTAAAATATGAGTAGGGAATTTCTTACTAATCTGTTTTAAAAAAAGGTAGGTTGTAACAAGAATGTACTTTCAGAGTTAATATACATAACAAACATGTTGAAATTGGTAATGTATACTATATACATACAGGGTGTATAGTTCTAATACTCCTGGATATATACCAAACGGATGGAGATATCGATGAACAATCTTCACCATACTTCTTACAATACTCTTTTGGACTTTTTAAAAGGGTAAAAAATATCCCCCCCTTTTCAAAATAACTTTAACTTTAAAAATTGTAACTCAACG
This sequence comes from Homalodisca vitripennis, assembly GCF_021130785.1. NCBI lineage: Eukaryota > Metazoa > Arthropoda > Insecta > Hemiptera > Cicadellidae > Homalodisca > Homalodisca vitripennis. The sequence continues at coordinate 18,327 of NW_025778730.1, forward strand.
ATTTGTAATGCGTATCATTTGAAGGGTAACAGTGATATGAAAACTCTACGATGATCCTAGCAAAAGTTATGGGCAAACAACCCTTTACATCTAAGGGTGTAAAATTAAGAAATGATACGCCTGGATCTATTCAAAACAGGTTGAGATATCAATAAATAAAACCTTCAACCTTTTTTTAAATTACTTTTTATGGATTTTCCTAAGGTTAAGCAATATTTCACAACCCTTATTAATGGGTTGTAGAAGGATATAACTTTAGATTTTAAAATTGCAACTCCTACCTTGTGATATTTAATTTTAATAGTCTATTTAATGGAAACAAAATGACATGAGGAAAATATCTCTACAACGATCCTAGGAAAGGTTAAGGGCAAATAGACAATTTACACCCTATATAAAAAACAATAATAAAATCTGTCCCGCCCCTGGAATGATACGCTTCTTTTTACGCTTATATGATAATGCTATTTAAAAATATGTTGAAAGTAAAACTAAATGGTCGTTTGAAGGTTTATTTTATTATTATATAGCCTACATTAATGTGTATATTAACCCAAAATGTACCTACATCAATATTTTTAAGCGTAGTATGTACACAAGTCTACTAGTGGTCACATACGTGTTGGGAAGTTAGGATACATAATATGTTAATAGTAAATATGTTAAAATCTCATACGATTGTACTCAGTTGTACGGACAGACAGACTGAAAATAAAATTTTCATTTCACTGAATCGATTAGCTTTTTTTAAGGCTTAGCCTATAATTTAGATATTACCAAAAATTAGAGATTGAAAATGAAGCGCCTTGTAACTAATTTCATTATCAAAAAATACATTATCCTGTATTAAAATCATATTTGATTAAACACTTTTACGATTATTTCCACGCTTCACACCAAAGATGTCTAAAATGTTTGGGTTACAGTTTATCGCTGGTGAGAATCCATCCATTCAAGAGAGGCTTGAGCGGTGACAAATAGTGGGTGTTGTCAAGTTAAGACTGCTGTGAGTTTGTCAAGTGCTTTTGTTGACGTCTAGTTAGCTAAACATCATTTTAAGTGTCAGGACTGGTGCTTAATGTTGAAACCATCGGAGTAACCCTGTCAGTTGTGCGTGGCTTAACACTATGGTGGCTCAGAGCTGTAAGAAATAAACAAAGACAATTGTAATAGAATTTCACAAAATGGATTATAACAGATTTAATTCTCGTACAATAGATCCATCTTCTCAATTCAGTGTATAGCGGTGGATACGTGATATTGGCGATATAAGTTTAAACGTAATTAAAGACGTTCTTAATAACGTTGTTTATATAATTTCCTTTTTAAAACGAATAACAAACTCTAATGATAATATTACCTGTCCCTCAGTATATATTAGGCTACTCTATAATATTTATCTTTTTGATTTTGCGAATCAAAACATTTAAGAGTTATTATAATCCTATCTCATTTTGATTTACGGTGTTATTGTAATTTTTTATAATGATATTATTTTATGTAGTAAAATTAAAAACAATTTTTATAACACATAAGACCCTTTCTTTCAGAAAAATATGGTATATAATTTCCAAAATAGTGGCCTGTGGTTTTTTTGTAAAATTTATTTTTTCAGAAAGCATAAAACGCTTAGATTAATTTTATTTAGTCTAAAAAAGCGAACCCTTTAATTATATAATAAACCATATCTTTTTAATTAGTCTACAAATTATTATAACATTTTAAAGCCCTGTAAGGGGACAATTAGATTTTTAATCATAAAAACTTAGTAACAAAATAAATAAATTCCTTCATTCATTTTTGCATTGCAGTACTCAAAACAGTTATGACTTTTTCACAAAATCCACTATACGCAGATAATTGTCCTTAAATAATACCATAAAATAACTACTTAAACAAGTTTTGTTAAATACCATAAATCAAAATATTCATGTAAAACCGCTAAAAAGAGTGTCACTATGAAAAACCAAATGAATATCGTTAGTCATTTATTGATTTTTTAAGAAATTATTTTCTGAGACTTGAATATGGCACCCAAAATTAAACAATCGTAACCAATTAAACGTAACAGATAAGTTATAATTACCTTAGTGTTGAAATAAAACACTGAACATCATTGTTTATGTGTATGATATCAGTAAAGGTAATCGTCTTAGACAATCCCAGTGCTATAAATATCCATTGTCAAAATAAGGTTTACAGTTTCACATATATCTTTACTATTTACTAAAATGCAAATGATTCTTGAACATAGTGAGTAACTAGTTTAGCATGTACTAGCTTCTGATAAATCTTCTAACACTCAGTTGTGTTCATGTTGGTTTCCGTGTTTCACGTAACCACGTAGTACGCTAAGTGTTGAGGTTAGCAATCATGGAAGGATTTCTCCTGTCGGCATCCACTTATGTTTAGAAAGGTTACATCAAGAGTTTAGAATACTATTTTTTGGCTGAGCAATAGTGAAGGGGTTGAAACATTTCACTCCAGTAACTAACTACGTGATAAACTTAAGAAATAAGAGCATTTTTATTGTTAATAAATTAATATACATTAGAGAACGTTGAAATGTGAGGTTTTATACAATACCTAAAACATTAAAATTTAAAAAGTAACTGAATACATTGTTTATGTGTGTAATTATAATAGAAAACCACAAATCCAAATAATTTTAGTTTGAATAAATCCTGATTTAGTCCTATGTTAGTTTTTAAATAATAAATAGTGCATATTATACAGTATTTAAGTATTGTTGTACACTTTACCGTTTTAGTGTTATAAGTAGTGTACGGAAAAAATCTGATATAAATATGTTTTTAATTAAAATTATCCTTGTTGCAAAAACACTACGTCATCATCATGACAAGAAAGTCATTACGATGACCACTCTTGGCGACTGTAGAAAACCTTCCTGATCTGCTAAAACCTTAAATTCTATTTAAATAACTTTAAATTATATTCATCTTGATGTTATATCTTTGTAGTTGTAGAGTTTTTACATAAAATAATAACATCAATATAAGTTTTTAAAATGGTTAAACCGTAATCGGTCTGAAATTAAAGTCATTCATGCCCTGTGGTAAGATCATGACTTAAAACGTGAAAAGGTTTTATTGAATAATAAACACTGTTGAGAGAAAAATGAAAAGGGATATCGACTTAAGTAGGACCCCGCTTGATTAGTAGCTTTCTTTTCCACACAATACGCAGTAAGCTATAATAATATATCATTATCTTCAAGAGTGAGTTAAGAAGGCAAAACATTGTGCCTCTTTAATATACTAGGAACACTGGTTCAATTATAAGTTAACCAAGATGGTATGATACTTAAAAAATGAACACGCAACTCAAAAAATGATTATTTTAAATGCTACTTTTTATTTTATTTCAATGTAAATTCATTAAAACGTATTGTTGTTTATAAATAAAAAATAAAAAACAAAATTTTGTCAAGTCATAGGAATTCTAAATACTAAATACAACATCCACGCAGGTGAAAAGAGCAAACTAATTATAATTTATAACTCGTGTGACGAGAAATACTAAAGTGTCGGCTGTTAACACTTACGCGCCGTTGAACACTAGAGGTCGCTTAAAAGCAGCACCGGAATTATATTTATTTTACAGCATTTAAAATCTCTCCAGCTTTACAACTTTTCTTGTCATGAGGTAGTTCCTTTACTTTTTGTAACAAAAGCATTCCTTACATAATATTAACTAATAATAAAGCGTGTCTAAATAGTAAGACAAAAAATAATATAAATGGTCTTATAATAATGGGTTCTTTATAACGAAAATAAATAAATATATAAAAAAGGCGTATAAAGTAATTTATATCATTAGAAGATAGTAATAAACTATTAGTTTGATCACTTTAAAATAAAAAGATGAAATGTTTTTACGCTAACGGAATTTATATTCTAATTGTATACTTTTAATTCCTACATATTATTACTTTAAATTCTTTCGTATAGATGTTTATAAAAGAGAAGCCCTAACAGCATTTAACATTTTATACTTTAAGAGCTTAAATCCACACGCTAATACTCCAGGGCATTTTAAATAAATTGTATTGAATTTTATTGAACTGTTACGTCCAATATGGCTTCTATACTCCAGGTTACATTAATATAATGCTATGTTCCTTATTGAAATTATATTCGTCCCATTAATATGACTACATTTTGATATTCATAAAGTGACCATGTAGGTCTGCATTAGGGAGAAAACATGTTTAATATATACACCCTACATTCACGAAACGGCAATATACTTCAACACATCCATATCGGGACCGAAATACTGTGAGGATAAATTGTAGCTATGGTGAGACGGGTTGATTCAACGAAAATATCTTGTTTTCATTCAGTTCAGCTTATCATTTTTTAGTATAGCGCATGAAAATCTGCTGACGTACAGACTATACTATCAGAATCTGAGAGAGTGCTTCAATTGTGTATCTAATGAAACGATTGAGAATATCTCTTGAACTAAATTTACTCTACATTTTGTAGTCTAGGTGTCTCTGATGTCAAAATAATGTACAGAGTTCATTTGAGCTTCTTCTTCACCGACGTTTTTTATTTCTTCAGTCGAATGCACTCCATATTGTAGCAGTCCAGTCTGTGAAAGCGTAAGATTTCAAACGCTGCACCAAAAGAAAGGCCAATTAGACCAAAATTGACCTTCATGAGATTAATTGTATAAGTAATATATTTCAAAGGAGTGTGAACCGGAAGACCTTAATTAATCTGCCCCTTAATTATCTGTATACAACGGCCCCTTAATCCTAGGCGTAAACTATTTACTAAATGAATTCCGTTAGTTTTTTACAAATTAAATTAAAGACGTTGTCATTATTGAAGTTACAAAAATCCGCAATTTAGGGAACTTTAGTACGACTATGCACGTCCTAACTCAATTTTTTTCGCAATGTTCTCACGGTTATACAATGGCATAAATAATAGCAAACAAATTAATTTTTACGCGATAAATTTATTTTAATTGTTAAATTTATATTATAACTAAAAAATAACTACACTTCTTAAATATAATTTAGATCCAAATTGCACCACTATTGATATAGTACCAGAAAGAAAACAGAACACCAGTATTTTAATAGATTCGGTCTATTTAATAATTTAGTCAAGAACAGGGATATGGAAACAACAGTAATGAATTCGTTTACGTGGAGAAAAGGCCCTATATGATAGTGTGAAGCTTTTCACACATGAACGAAGATACGATTTCCACGGTCCCCTATTGGGGTTATATCAATAGTAACTGCTGTAAAATGGTATACGAAGAGAATTTCGACTCCCTTCCTTGTTTGTTACGACTTATCTAAACCCATTTGAATCGGTTTCCCCCCACCCAGTGTTTATTTCTTTTGACTCAATACTTACCTTTATTTTTAAATAACTAAAGTAGGAGTCCTGTACAATTGATATTGTTGCCCTCTAGTGATGCCATAATTTAATATGTGTGCCGTGTTTCATTTCAGTTTTTTTCCTCAGTTAAAATTAATGAACAGTATTAATTATCATTTATAATTTTTATAAGCACCAAATCCTAACATAATTTTTTTGATTGATGATGTTTAATGTTACTTTTGTCATCTTAGATTGTAAAAAAATTTCTCTTTTTGTGTAATATATATTCCAAAGCTTATTACAAGGTTTTCTACGTTCATAGTAAGGTCTTATACTATTATTAAAGATAACTAAATAAAGTAATGGGTATTAACAAATTACATATTTTAGATTCAAAAAAATTGTGCCCTGTCTTTCATTTAGTTCATTTCTATGAGCACAAGGGATGTACATTATCATTTGAGTATATTGTATCGGTATACCAAAAAGAAAAAGATACTAGAGTTTATCACGTTAAGCATAAAACTAATTATGTATACCTTAGTAGTAAAATAGCCAAGTATTTATTCAAGCCCTTGCCTTGGTCGTATACAATTTTACCATGGAAAGGTGACCGCAAATCATGGTTTCTATCATTTAGAATAATATTTTGTCATTACCTTAGGGTAAAACTAAGGGGGTTATTTTTTTCAGAGTTTCAGTACATTCTATTATTAAGTTAGATTCTGAGGGACTATACTTTATAGAAAATTAATGCGTTAAATCAAAAAGACATGAGAAAAAAAATGGGGGCTTTGTTGAGGAGTATTGTTAGGCATTTAAAATACGTCTATACCACTGACTACCTCATTAATTAATTATACTATGAGAATATATTAATACCTTTTTTTCTTAATACTAGTGGTTAAAAAAAACCAGGAGGAGTACGCTTAACGCTATATGGCGCGTAAGCGTAGGACAAAGCTTCGATAAGTTTTCTATGAAAAGAATTTCAAGCCTGTTTGACTGTTTTCTTCAGCTAGCATTAGTAGCTATGTAGTAATTCCATTGTTGAAAAGGAATAAGACTGTTGGTCATATATGTTTATAAATTTATTTATTCTGAGATTTTCCCGTTGCTTGATCATGTCTATGGGACTATCCATAAAAACACCGATGTATAAATGTTTGTTGAAATGCTAAACGCCTAAATAAAATCGGTTTTGAGTGCCATGCACCATTAAATGAACTCAATGCTTATACAGATCTTAAGATTTTTGAAACATTCTCAAGTCTATTTAAGTTTAGTTCATTCTTGGTGTATGTAAAAATTTTAAATTGGTAATGAAACCCTGGATTATGAATTTACTAATATTCATCTTAAACAATAAAAATTATAAATATTTTTCCAAATATTGGACAGTGTAAGAAGTTCTTAACAAACACATAGTTTTATATGAC
>NW_025778731.1:0-208340 GCF_021130785.1 Homalodisca vitripennis
CAGTGCCCGTCATGTACTGCTTTGGAGGGTATGGTACTCAAATTAACAGAACAGGTTGCTGCTTTGGTTAAGCAGCTTGCAGCCGGTACCGGACAACATCCGTTGGCATCCACCAGTAATCCTTTCCAAGCAGTCCACACGCCCCATACTAAGTCCAACACACATATTCAAGCTCGCCCAACAGTTACTCCTACTTTCAGAGATAAGGTGCAACAAATTACGAAACCCGCCTTATCTTTGGAAGAGAGGAAAAAACTCGCCGACAAACTAAAAAAGAACATACAAGCAAAAATCAGAAAATAGATCTAAATTCTTAGTGAAAAAGACTAATCCACCCTCGTCCAGATCCTCCCAATTATCACTTGATGATGATATGGTTGAGGACCCATTGGAGATGCAGACTGAGTTCCAAACTGTTCAAGGTAACTTCCGTCCTGTATCTAAACAAAGAAAAAAAATTACGATGAACTAGCACAATATAATTTAAATGTTAAACTTATTTATTCAGATTATCTATTGGTGTTAATATTTATAAATTTAGTTATTTAATTTTTATTTATCATTATCTTGACAGCTGCCAAATTAGCCCCTTTACAGCTACCTTGGTGGCAGTAAATTGTGTTAAGTTTTTACAGTTTATTTAATTAATATTATGTACCTTGTCCTTATTTATGTTCTATTTATCTTTTAGTCTTTATATATGTTAAGACCTCTCTACAGTCTTTCCCTTGTTACATTTATTGTTATCTAGTTTTAAGTAAAAATTATTTACTCACCTACTTGTCGTAATTCCTATTTCTGTTATATACAATGTAATCTTTATGTACCTAATTGACACCATCAAATACGAGTAGGTGTCAATTCTTTCTTGAGGGCAATGATAACCTCAGCGTTTTTTGCCCCTTATAAAAAAAAAAAAAAAAAAAAAAAAAACTATATGCTGGGGGTCGTCACATTTGATCATTTTATAAGTTATACCATTGAGGCCAGGGGATGTATCCTTATTTTGTTTTTAATAGGAATATATATTATTTTTATATAATAGCTTACTTTTATATATTCCTTAAAAGTAAAAGTTTTGTTCTATTGGATCCTTCACAGGTTTATGTTTTACGTTTATAAATTCTACTTCATTAGCCTGAAGTACATAATCTGGTATTATTTGTTTCATGAAATTTTCACTTAAATTCCTTATTGTTATTTATAAATGTTTCATTACCATTAGTGTAATGATTGCCTTTCAATTTTCTTACTACGTTCCAAGCATATGAACTAGATTTTTTTTCTCCTATAACCCTGACATGTTTTTTCCCAACCTAATTTTTTTAGCTAACTGAATTTCTTTACTTTGCTTTTTTCTGCGGTTATTTGATATGTCCGGTAGTTTACTGCACTCATATGCTTTTTAAAATAGGTAAATGATAGTCTTCTTTCTGCTATAGCTTGAGAACAGTCATTTAATTTGTCCCACCATATTTTTGGAGAAAACCCTTTTTTATTATTTAATGGAGCTTTAATTTTAGGTATTGATAGCTCACAGGCCTCTGTGATTATTCTATGTAGTGCCTCTAATTTATTTTGGGGGTTAATGTTTTGTAACATATGTATTTTACTTTCTATGGTATAGTATATAATAGCCAGTTTGCATAGATTTAATTTATTGTTATTAATGTTCATAAAATCTAGGTTGGTATTATGCATAAGGCTTGTAATATTAAGCTTTATATAAATATGTAAATGATCACTTCCCATAGCATCTTTACCTACTTCCCACGATTGTAATAATGAGTGCATATTGGGTGTAACAAAACACAAATCAATGGCTGATGATTGTTGATACAGAGTAGGTATTGTGGTGTGACTATAATCATTGAGTAAAATAAATGAAGACTTATTGTATTCTTTAAAGATATCATTTCCTCTTGTAATTGGGTATATTTTGCACCCTAATAAGGATGATGAGCATTAAAATCCCCACTAAGTAATGAAAATCCTTGATCCTTAATAAATGCGTGTTTTTCCCAGAATTGTCTGTCAACTTTACTTGATGGCTTACAATTAAATATTGTAAAATATATATCGGTTTCTTAAAATTATGTATTAAAATTCCAATTAACTGTACGATATTGGAATTGTATCTAGCTATAACTGTGTATGTTATTGACTTATGTAAGACTATTCCAACTCCTCCATAACTGTCTAATCTATTTACTTTTTCCATTATGTAATTGTTATCTCTAAATACTATCACTTTCTCTTAGCCAAGTTTCTTGAATTAATGCAATATGAATATTATTCTTTATAATTGTTTGTATAAATTCCGACCACTTAGGTTTAAGTGATCTGGCATTCCATTGAATTAAGTTTAAGTCATTTACCATGTTTATCTAACTGTAATAATGAATTCTTATTGGATCCTATACCTTTATTTGTGTTTTGTTTAAGTATTTTACCAGTAGTGCTACTACTAGCACTCCTATTCTTGGGATTGACCTCCCAAAACTCAAGAGGTGCTAAAATTCATTCAGTTGTTTTTGGATAAAAATTTCAAAGTTGTAGATTGCATTTTTTTTTATTTCCTCGATTTTCTTTTTAAATAAGAGTTATCTATTGCGAGTGGAGTTTTCTGGAGTTTTTTTTGTGAAGTTTTGATTACTCATCCGAGAGTTTTGCTTATCTGAAAAGTTAGGCCTAGTATTCTTATTTTGGATTGTATTTAATGCCAGTAGGTTTGTAAGAACTATGTTTTATAACTTATACTACCAGTGGTATTTTTATGTGGGCCTACATTGGAGATAGATTTCCCATGCTCTGGTTATTTTGAGTGTATAAGCTATTTAGCTCTGAGTAAACTTCTTTTAACCTCTTATGACCTGAATTATGCCTGTCAACAAGAAAAAAAAATTATGTTTACATAAAAATAAGTTGTTTGCACCTCAAATCTACCAGTGGTATTTTTATGTGGGCCTACATTGGAGATAGATTTCCCATGCTCTGGTTATTTTGAGTGTATAAGCTATTTAGCTCTGAGTAAACTTCTGTTAACCTCTTATGGCCTGAATTATGTTGTCAACAAGAAAAAAAATTATGTTTACATAAAAATTAGTTGTTTGCACCTCAAATAACGTGGACTTTTTTTAATTTTATCTGCAATAATAAAAGTTTTAGGGGTGCGTTGCGATAATGCAACAACAGGCCACAAAAGGAAACCAGGGTGACTAATAAAAAGAGACAACAGTTTCTTTGAAAATTTATTTGTTTATTTTCAAATTACAAAGTAATGACTAATAGAAATGAAAAAAAAACATCAGTATGTGTAAATAATACAAAGGAAGAACTAAAACAGTTTTCTGTTTTTTTGGTAAGACAAAGATGCACTTGGCATTTTGTTGCATTTTACAGTAGTTATTCCCTTGCAACAACTTTTTTTACACCGTTGTCGGTCTTCAGCTACAATGGCCTAAACCATCTTTCCTGACGTTGACCTCAGGCGGAGCTTTGACTGGACCCTTCTTATTTTTTTCTTCATATGCAGCTTCCTCTTGGTCTTCAAGGGAAGGCCTTCCCCTTTTCCGTGCTTGCTGCTTTCCCTGGCTGTATAGAGCTGCAGCAACATCGGATATAAATTCCCAGCAGGTCTTTTTATTTCTTTTTTCGGATAGTTTTTTTGTGAACAATCACGGCGGTACACAAGCCAGGCATTGACAACGCCCATGTCCCACAAAGTGATGCACCATTTTCATGTAGTACTTTTTTAGATTTGGTGGAAATCCGATAGTATGCTATAAGACCGTCAAGCAGATCTACTCCGCCCATAAATTTGTTATATGTAATCACAGCTTGTCAAACCTTTTTGACATTTGTGAGGGGCTGAGCGGATTCAAATGATGAGACTAAATACCACACACCCCTATTGTCCATCCACCTTTTACAGCTCTTATTTCTACATCGGTGTTTGTCACATGACTTTTTCAAGAACAGAGCCTCTACCAAAATCATGTTTCATGTCTTTGTCAGTAGGGAAGTTCAGGCCTTTGAATCGGTCACTCCTTACTGTGGCCTAATGAATTCAATGCCAATTTGTTTGAGCTCAACAAAGAGAGGCAAGGAAGAAAACCAATTGTCGAAAAACAATTTGTGGTTCATATTTCTAGGTACTAAGTCAACAAGCTCTAGTACAATATTTGAACTCGCACCCAATATCAGGGAACCCAGCAACAGGCTGTATTTTACCACAGTAGATCTCAAAAATCATTAAACCAAACCAGAAGTGTCGCACAAAAACAAAAATTTTGAAACCCCTTTTTTGGGTTGTACTGCTTCAGACCGGATTTTCCCTTGAACGGGACTATTTGTTCATCGATGCAAAGAAACTCACTTTTAGGTAGGTTCCTAAATTTTTCCTGCAATGAGTCAACTAAGGGCCGGAATTTAAACAGCCTATCACGGTTGGGATCATCTCTTCTCAGTTTCGAGTTGTCGTTGCTGTGCAATTTTGATTTAATTTCCTTCCAGCGGTCCCTGCTGATCACATTTGCAATTTTATCTATCCTAGTACTCTTAGCCCAGAATAGATATGAATCTGGGGGTCCTAGGACACTTTTGGGACAGTCAGAAAACCAAATGAAATTTACTGTCTAATGTACCATAAACAAATCTAAGAAATCTAACAGGAAATCACGAATGTTAAATAAACCGAATCTACAGATGTTCGCTTCTACTTTTCTTAAGCTCTAAAATCTAATGTTGTCAAATCTGCTACGACGAAAAATCTTCGAAATCTTTTATTCCACAAAGTTAATTGTAACACAGTCTCTATCTTTAATAGTCTTCTTTCCAGTAACCAATCAAGTGTAATTTTTCATTTTTGTTCAATTCTTTTAATCTTTTTTTCATTCCAAAACATTCAAAAATCTGTTTGGCAAGTGTACTTTACAATCTTCCAACTCGGCAATTATTGTCATCCCCAAATTTATCTTTCATTTTCTCCAAATTCAAAATTTTATATTTCCTTATTTTCTTTCTAATTCCATTAATGTCTTATATTCTTTGAATCTTAGTTCTCCAATATCATTCAGCTCCTTTAACAGCTCCATTTAGTAAGGGAAAAATACAAGAGTACTTCTACAAAAAAATTGGGGGAAATCGACATTATACCACCAAAATACACAAAAAACCATGTTTTGATCCTAAAACTGTGATTTTGTGGAGTCAAAATCACAGTTTTAGGGTCAAAATCAAGGGTTTTTTTTAAGGTCCCTTACACACTAGTTATTAGAGTCTTTTTTTTAAATCCTGAAAATCTACCGAATTATCTCAAATTATTGCCAACTTTAAGCATAAAAGTTGATAATTTTTCTTAAATAAAAAGATATTTTACTAAATAGTAAAACTTGGCACATTCAAATTTTCCCTATCTAAATGGAGCGTAAAAAGATATCATGTCCATACAGCAAAAAAGACATTTTCGAACATCATTATACCCGACATTATAAGTCGTAAAACCATCTAAAAAACAAAGAAATTTACGAGAAAGAACTGAATTTTTTTAAGACAATGTGCTAAAGAGAATCAAATCGATGGTCACAAAAAGATGTATATAACATAGAAAAATTGCGTGAATTAAAGAAAAGCTTTAAGGAAGATAAAAAAAAGATCTCAATCTATTTAAAGACGAAAAAATTCAATCAATCGCCGAAAAATTATCTATCAACACTAACGAAAAAACTAAGTCTAAAATGATCGAACAAATAGACAAAACTCTTAACGAAAAAAACCGAAAATATATCATTGATGTAGAAGTTTTATCCTCTATAACGCGGCCTTTTCAAAACAATACATTTTAACAAAATTTAAATGACAATTTCATATCAATTTACAAATATCTTTCAATTATGAGACCAGAAATTAAAAGTTTAATCGAAAAATTTCAAGAAAATGTTAAAAATATGAAGGGCTATCTCTCTTTGGAATGTGAATACGAACGAACTTTAGTGAACGGTGAACCACAAACTCTTCCTATGTATTTTACTATCAAAGCACATGAAGTCTTTGGTGTAAACTACTTTATCACTAAACAATTTAATAAATTAACACATCGAGAACAAATAAATCATCCAAATAGAGGATCAGGGTGGTCATTTTAAACGTTGTAAACAACTAGTTTTGGGTCCTCAATAAACACGAATTTATGAACGCCGGATCATATATCGATTTACTACAAGAAATCAAGGTAAAAAAGCTTGTGTAAATATCAAAAATGAAGATGATTTCTGTTTTATTTACTCTATCCGATGTGCTATTGAAAAACCAAAATTTCATCCTGAACGGGCAAAGCAATATGAAAAATTTGTAAATGACGAAACATTTTCAGGATATGAGTATCCAATGTCTTTAAAGGATATACTAGCATTTGAGAAACGCAGCTCCAATTCCAAGTACAAATATCCAAAAATGTCTATAAATATCTATACTTATGATGAAAAAATTAATATTGTTCCGTTACAAATTTCAGAAGTTTATGATGCCCAGTTAGAAATCGATTTATTGTATGTTGTACAAGATGAACGATCTCATTATGTTTTGATAACAGATTTAAATAGATTAGTGAGTTCTCAGTTATCTAAACATAAAGAAAGAAAATTTGTATGTAAAAGATGTTTAAGAAATTTGTAAAAATCACGAAGTATGCAAACCGCCGAAATTTCGTTCGCCGTTTAAATGACAATGATCTCTCACTTTATTATAACTCTTATCTTTCCAATAATCAGGAGTAAAAACCATACTGAATTGACCCAACATCATAAGCAGACCATTCACAGATATGACAAACGTTTGAATTTTGATACGAAATTTCTTCTTCAATCAATTTCATAGGTTTCATGTTCTTTCAATTATATTTTTTCGCTATGTACTTCGATAATTTATTGAGCTCTTCAAACAATTGTTTTGGAACATTTGCCAAATCTACCTCATTTTTGGCACGATAACATATAGGTTTATACATGCGATTGGTCACATTTGACACTAAATATAGAGTAAATCCATAAGGAATGTGTTTCTGAATCTTGGTTGTGATCGATCTTTGTGGATTGTTCTTGCATGTCGGAATTTTTTCTAATATGCTTTCAAAATCCATATAAATAACGTATGGATGGCTAAACTTCTTTTGAAAATTAGTAAATTTTGTTGTTTGACCTGGAAACGGCATAATAGGTTTGCATACTACGTGATTTTTACAAATTTCTAAATGATCTGCTAAATCTCTAGATTTGTAGAAATGGCTTAAACATCTTCTACATAGAAATTGTCTTTCTTTATGTTTAGTTTAAACTGAGAACTAACTAATCTATTTAAATCTGTTATCAAAACATAATGAGATCTTTCATCTTGTTTAACATACAATAAATCGATTTCTAACTTGGCATCATAAACTTCTGAAATTTGTAACGGAACAAATATTAATTTTTTTCATCATAAGTATAGATATTTATAGACATTTTTGGATATTTGTACTTGGAGCTGTGTTTCTCAAATGCTTGTATATCCTTTAAAGACATTGGATACTCAAATCCTGAAAATGTTTCGTCATTTACAAATTTTTCATATTGCTTTGCCCGTTCAGGATGAAATTTTTTTTTCAATAGCACATCGGATAGAGTAAATAAAACAGAAATCATCTTCATTTTTGATATTTACACAAGCTTTTTTTACCTTGATTTCTTGTGGTAAATCGATATATGATCCGGCGTTCATGGATTCGTGTTTATTGAGACCCAAAACTAGTTGTTTACAACGTTTAAATGACCACCCTGATCCTCTATTTGGATGATTTATTTGTTCTCGATGTGTTAATTTATTAAATTGTTTAGTGATAAAGTCGTTTACATCAAAGACTTCATGTGCTTTGATAGTAAAATACATAGGACAAGTTTGTGGTTCACCGTTCTCTAAAGTTCGTTCGTATTCACATTCCAAAGAGAGATAGCCCTTCATATTTTTAACATTTTCTTGAAATTTTTCGATTAAACTTTTAATTTTTGGTCTCATAATTGAAAGATATTTGTAAATTGATATGAAATTGTCATTTAAATTTGTTAAAATGTATTGTTTGAAAAGGCCGTGTATAGAGGATAAAACTTCTACATCAATGATATTTTCGGTTTTTTCGTTAAAAGTTTTGTCTATTTTTTCGATCATTTCAGACTTACTTTTTTCGTTAGTGTTGATAGATAATTTTTCTGCGATGATTAAATTTTTCCGTCATTAAATAGATTGAGATCTTTTTTATCTTCCTTAAAGCTTTTCTTTAATTCACGCAATTTTTCTATGTTATACATCTTTTCGTGACCATCGATTTGATTCTCTTTAGCACATTGTCTTAAAAAATTCAGTTCTTTCTCGTAAATTTCTTTGTTTTTTAGATGATTTTTCAACTTATAATGTCGGGTATAATGATGTTCGAAAATGTCTTTTTTGCAGTATGAACATGATATCTTTTTACGCTCCATTTAGATAGGGAAAATTTAAATGTGCCAAGTTTTACTATTTAATAAAATATCTTTTTATTTAAGAAAAATTATCAACTTTTATGCTTAAAGTTGGCAATAATTTGAGATAATTCGGTAGATTTTCAGGATTTTTCAAAAAAACTCTAATACTAAATGGAGTCAAAATCACAGTTTTAGGATCAAAACATGGTTTTTGTGTATTTTGGTGGTATAATGTCGATTTCCCCCAATTTTTTGTAGAAGTACTCTTGTATTTTTCCCTTACTAAATGGAGCTGTTAAAGGAGCTGAACGATATTGGAGAACTAAGATTCAAAGAATATAAGAAATTAATGGAATTATAAGAAAAATAAGAAATATAAAATTTTGAATTTGGAGAAAATGAAAGATAAATTTGGGATGACAATAATTGCCGAGTTGGAAGATTGTAAAGTACACTTGCCGAACAGATTTTTTGAATGTTTTGGATGAAAAAAAGATTAAAGAATTGAACAAAAATGAAAAATTACACTTGATTGTTACTGGAAAGAAGACTATTAAAGATAGGGACTGTGTTACAATTAACTTTGTGGAATAAAAGATTTCGAAGATTTTTCGTCGTAGCAGATTTGACAACATTAGATTTTAGAGCTGAAGAAAGTAGAAGCGAACATCTGTAGATTCGGTTATTTAACATTCGTGATTTCCTGTTAGATTTCTTAGATTTGTTTATGGTACATTAGACAGTAAATTTCATTGGTTTTCTGACTGTCCCAAAAGTGTCCTAGGACCCCCAGATTCATATCTACTGCCCAGTACATACTGGCTCTAGGAAGATTGTAAATCGACATCAAAATACAAACACCTAGATATTGCTCTAGCTCTGGAGTTGTCAAAATCAGGGGTTTTGTTAGGGTTTATCTGTATAGCATACAGGTTAGACTGATCTGTAATGGTATTCAAAAGATCTTCTTCAAAAAAGTATTTGAAGTACTCAATTGGTGTATCAATTTCAAACTCGTCAGGGTTTGGGAGGGCACCTAGCCATGCAGATACCTCTTTTTGACTATCTTCTGGAGCGACATCTGTCCACAGTGGAAGGGGTGTAACAGGGGCATCTTCTACAGCAGGCTCCTCAGGGTGTGCTTCTTCGTCATTTTCTTCCTGATGTATCTCTCCTTTTTCTGGTTGATTCGCAGTTTCGTCCTCACGTGAGTCATCATCTGGAACATAAACAATATTCTGTAGATAAACATGCAAAAGGTAGGCCTCTTTGTGTAGGCCTATATTTACCTGTAGAAATCAATAGGTTACAAAATTATTATTGCATAAATAATAATTATTATAGGTTAAAATATTTATTATTCCAGAACAAACTTTGGTCTTGATGCATGAGTTGGGCTGTTTCTTTACCCAAATTACAATCCTCCCCTTTCAGCCACACACAACACACACTCACGAGCACACTTGCTTAGATAGGCTGTATATAACCTAAAGCCTACCACTTTGCTCCCGAGCAGCTAGAATTCTTTGCAGCCTAGTCAATCCAACTGTATTTGGGTCGTAGTCGGGGTCAGCATCACTATCGTCTGCCTCGCTCTCTTCACTTGATTCTGGAGGCAACAGTCCTATGTCAGCTAGAATCCTCTTCGACCGACGCATCTAAAAAAAACACAAGTGAATTACTCCATGCTCAATATCACTAATTTAGTAAATAATGAGATAAACAAATAAATGTGGAAATACGTTTTCTATTGGCTTCATTTTCCTTTATGGCCTGTTGTTGCAAAAAAAGAACAAACCTATTTTAGGTTATAAAACTACCTTAATCAGGTGGAAAACATTAATCAACTAGACTAATCTGTAGCTTATGAATTAATAACACTGACAGTATTTTTTTAAAATCTGTGACTTACCTTTTTTGAGAAAAAAAAAACAATTAAAATCCAGTACCCGGCTTATTTCTGAAAACTGTGTCACCAACTAACAAAATGGCTTATAAACAGCTTCAACTCAGCAGTTCTGCCACTACATTATCACAAAATTTCCCACCGGTTTGTTGTCAAACTGTAACATTAGTCCACAGACCAATATAAAATAGTTTTCATGGAGAAAAAAAAATTAAATTCGGTTTGTTGCAAAATCGCAACACCCGCCCATAAGAGGTTAAGGGTGAAAATCTATTATTGGTTTCAAAAGAATGGGATCTTGATTTGAAATTATTTTCTGCGAGTTCAGGAAAGTTTGCTTCATAGTTTAGGGTCTTCATAGCATTAGCATAAGAGTTCGGTTTAATAAAATTACCTCTGACTTTTTTATAGTAAATCGGAATGTATTTGCTGGCAGTGTAATAAATCCTCCTTCATAGTACTCATTCTATTTTTAATGTTTTCTGCCGGTTATATTCAGGACAAATTTTTGAGTTGCTACTATGTGATCCAAAGCAATGAATACATTTAACAGGTGACTGACATTCCTCAGAATGGAAATTTTCCCCGCAATTTCTGCATAACCCATTGTTGTTACAGGGCTTACTAGCTACGTGTCCATACGCAAAGCAGCGATAGCATTGTTTTACAGGAATCTTGAAGGTATCAACCTTCATCCGAACATAATTTAATTTTATGTAGTCTGGCAGTCTATCTGATTCAAAAGTAATTTTAACAAAGTATGTAGGTATCAATTAGTTATTAACACGTCTTTCGATTCGGTGAAACTAGAATAATATTACATTCACTTTCTACATCTGTAAGGATTTCCTCTTGAGAAACATCTCGTTCCACATTTATCACTCCTACAGAAAAATTTCTGATTGAAGGCACAAATACATTGTATTGTGATAAATTTTTAGAACATACTATGTTGTTGGCCGCTTCATAGATTTTGCATATAACAGAGAAAGAGAGAGAGAGAGAGTTTTTCCTGCTCTGTCTTATGTATTTGATATCCGTGTAGTGGGTTTTGATTATTTTCCCTACAGAGAAGGGGTTTAACCTATTTTTCTCTTTATCTTGGATAATGACCTCAAAATGTCCCAAATTGTCACACTTATAGTATCTTTTAGTACATTTTCTTTTAATCTCCTGTGGGTTTTGATTTTTTTGTTCAGGTTCAATAAGGTTATGTGTTCTTTTTAATGGGTTTTCATTACTTTCAGTATTATTTGTGTCTTTATTAGTGTATTCATGGTCTAATAAAATGGATTCGACTGCAATTTGGGTTTGCATAACCTCATCCATGAGGTTAGTCGTGGCCAGACCCTCCATCATGTCGGGTCTGGCCAGAACAGGTTAGTGTGGAACGATGTGTAGGCTATTTACTGTGTTTTAATTTTAAGATGTTAGAATAGTTTGATTTAAAATGCTATTAGTTATTGTAAAATACACAGATAAAAGAAGAAATCTACATATTTACCCAATAATTCTCAAATAGTATTAAATATATTACAATACAACTTCAAAATTTATCAGCAGGACAACCACTTCTTCAGCAAAAAAAAAAAAAAAAAAACCGATCTGAACAAAGCCTTTAGATTCTTTATAAAAAGTTAATAAATAGGTGGTTAATTACATTGCATAGAAAAAATATATTTTATAATTACTATATAAACTTATAAGTCAAACTGCAATTTCTATAATTCATTCCATAAAATAACGAAACTAACCTGAGCTTTTTATAGTAACAAAATCAAACTGGACAAAAATAGATTTATATTAGTTTTTAATATTTACCACAATGCTGTTTGACCAAAATTGATTTAAGAATGTTAATTTAATATTCTGTTAAAAAGAGCATAATGTTATCTATCAATGGCATGAGTATACATTTTAAAAAGGTGAAGATGTCTAAAACCTTTCAATCTGACTTATGGGCTTATATGAAATAATATCCATATTACGATTACAAATGAATACATACCTTTATCTTTATACATATATTTCTTGTGTGCGTTTTATGGGGCTAAACTCCTAAACGGGTGGACCGATTTTAATGAAACTTTTTGTGTATCTTTAGGTGGATCCGAGAATGGTTTAGATTCACAATTCGGTGAAATTTAAATTGTTTATATAATTAATTTTTTATTTATAAATAAATTGTTGTTGATCTTGGAATATTTTACATGGGACCCGCCAGACTGCGCTACGACACGTAATACAAAGTGAACTCAGTCCTTATCTAATCGCCGATGAGGAAGGAGCGCCGCTCTTATCGGTGCTGAACGTGCGTGTCCGCTCCCGCTTACGACCTGTCCCGCTAATGTATAGTGTGCGTTACGGTTTACCTGCTGATTTCACTTGAATATCTCGTTTTCTTTTGTGGATTAAAAGGTGTCGCCATTGTTCTAAACACTTAAAAGAACGCTTAAAATTACAGCCTATTTTTTATTGCCGCGCCGGAACGGACCTTTATCTCTTATTTGTGGGTTTAAGAAGGCGTGAGTAGGCTTTTACAATCGTACTTCATTGTTGAGGCGCTATGTCAGGTATTTGTGCAAAGTGTAGTAACGCAACTTCAGATGATGACTCAGTTAAATGTGTTGAATGTGCAAGTGTGTTTCACGCGAAATGTACTAGTTTGGACCTTTCAAAAAAACTGACTAGGCGAACAAATTTCCGCTGTGAAAAGTGTAAAGGGGCCATATCGGTAAATAGTAGTGACTCTGAAGACGGGTTTAAGTCTAGTATTCTCCGGGCTATAACAGACCTCAGAAGCGATTTTAATACAACTCTTAATTTAAAACTCGGCGATTTTGAAACAAAAATAAATGAAAGTTTGAACTCTAAACTGTCTGAAATAGAAAAAAACAATAGCAAATATAGGTGGATCGTTCGAGTCATCCATCGATTCCCTCAAAGCCGAAAATGAGTTGCGGCGGGACGAATGTGCTCAGCTACGAACTAAGTGTAATTCACTATCGCAGGAAGTCTCCACCATGAAGGAACAGATTCAGGACATGCAGCAGTACAGTCGGTTGCAGAATCTTGAAATATCCGGCGTTCCAGTGTCACCAAATGAAAATGTGTTCGCAGTTTTGCAAGCTATTGCAGCAGCAATTAATACTCCATGGCGACGCGACGACGTATCTGCAGCACACCGCTTGGGATCCCCACGAGGTCGTCAGGCCCGTCCACCAAACATAGTCGTACGCTTTGTGAGTCGAACAGTTCGCGCCGAATGGCTTCAGGCCGCCAAGTCAAAAAGGAACCTTGATGCAGTTCACATCAGTTCGGCGTACAGTCCGTCATCTGTCTATATCAATGAACACTTAACCAGCTATACGAAGGCTCTGCTCAACCAAGCCAAGACCATGGTCAAGGATCGTCAGCTGGCGTTTGCCTGGATCAAAGAGGGTCGAGTACTTGTGAAGAATACAGCGGGACGAACGGGCCAGGAGGGTGAGGAGCTTCGAGGACCTGGGTGTTGTGGATCGTGGTCGCCGCGGGGGAGGTGACAGTGAGAGCTCCTACGCTGCTACTGGAAAGTAGACACTGTATGTAGCTTTATTGTGTGTCTGCAGACTATAATCACACAATAATAAGCCTAGGTCAGTTTTAAGTTTTTAGTTGTTATAAATAAGTTCTACATGGCTAATTAAGTTAAATCTTTTAAATAATAATAATTAAAATAAAAACGTAGCACTTATCATATACAAACTTGCATAGTATCAAACTATTTTTCTTAGACTATGTAGAAAACGAAACATTACTCACTACTTCACATTATTATTAGTAATTATGTAGCTTGTTCATTCTAATCTATTATAGTTATTGTACAAATTTTTAATTTTTATTTCTGGCATCAATGACTTTTTCATGTATTCATCTGTCATAAAGCTCATTAAATGGACATATTGATTTTATTTTTATATATTACTATATTATTTGTATATACAGGTCAAACAACAATAGTCGTATCTATTATATATACCTGATAAGATGTTTTATTTTATTTTATCATTTAATACAATAGAGCGAATTCTTTATTTAATTTAAAACATTCTCTAACATTATATTCCTACCGTTCTAAAAGGCTTATTTCATTAATCCTTTACAGATAACTAATTAATGTTCTATTATATTTTCCTCCTTGAATAATACTTAGTAATACTAAGCAATTTATAACGATCTCTCTAACCTTGCACCATATTGTTTTTAATTTTATATTTTATTTATCAAATTCATGGGAGAATTTTTTATTTAGAAAATAACTGACTTCCTTATATTTTTCTGACTTGATGTATTTAAGTATTTTTAACTTCAGAGCGCAAAAACATTTACCCAAAGATAATTTTGTTTTAGCTTGTAGTCAAATATCTCCTCTGTTTTAAATTTATTATGATTTAATTATTGTTTTGACTTCTGTATATACGAGTTGTATTTATTTCATTAAGCGTACTAAATATATGCACATACTGTGCTCTGCAGAGATCTTATTAAGTTGGAAAAAATAATGTATATACTCGTATTAGAAATATCAAATGATAGAAGGGGTTTTTAATTTTTTGTTGTTGTCTATTTAATAATAAGAGCTATTTTTAATCCTAGAATCTAAATAGTCCTTGATATGATACATTTTTGTGTGTGTATGTTTATGTATGTATAATTTCCATTAAAGCCAGAAATAATTGTTTTTATTATTATTAAAAATGTTATGTTATAATCTGTAGGTTTTTTTTATTCAAGATGTCTTAGGTCTCTTTATGAATTGTGAAGCAGTTTAATTTTTAATAGTATGCATTCTCTAGGCACGAATTATGCACGCAGTTTATTCATGCCATTAGTACCAAGGACATATAGTAGGGGCCTATGTTCTAAATATAACGAGATTTATAACGAAATAGTTTATAATAGAATCAATTCTGTATATCAGAGTGTGAGAATGAGTACTATACTAATTTAAGGGGCATCGTTTCGTTTCGGTGAGGTGGTAGCTCAAACAAGCGTTTTCAACCAAATTGTATTATTTTTTGTTTTGTTTTTTCCTTTCATTTACTTGAGTGGGTTCGGATATTCCCATTCATGAACGAAGATCATAATTTAATTGACGGTTATAGAAGAGCAGTGTTTCTATAAATAACATACTCAGCCATAACTCGTTTCACGAATTTCATATCGGGGGGTTTAATATATTGCATTTAAACATAAGAAGCTATGGTAAAAACTTCGACAGCTTATTAGTTTATTTGGAAGCCATTAAAGTTATTTGGGATATCATTGTTTTAAGTGAAACATGGCTTGATGAAAATGGGGTGGGGATCGAGCTTGAGGGGTATAAGTGGTACAAAACCACGAGAGGTGCCAATCGGAATGATGGTGTGTTAGTGTATGTGAGAGAGTGTGTTTGTGGGGTGAGTGTGCAAGAGACGGAGCTGGGCGGTGTGCATGGCCTACTGTGCGACTTTACTTATAACAATAAACAATTCAACCTACTGGCGGTGTACAGAACTCATGATAACGATCTTGACGACTTTACTGCTGCGCTCAGTGAGCACTACTCCCACCTGACCAAAACCAAAACGTATATACTTATTGGTGACATAAACGCTAACATTTTGACACCTGACAACAAGACCGAAAGATACTTAGACGTACTGTATGAATGTGGGTTTATGTGTGGCATATACAATCCAACTAGAGAGGCGGGGGCCAGTCAGACTTGTATTGACCATATTTTTATTAAACACGATAATTTTGACAGTTTACAAACAGCAGTGATCGAGACTAGTATTACTGACCACTATTGTACTGCCCTGAGTATTAAAATGCCAAGACAAATTCATAAGACTCCTAGTGAAACTACTATCATTGACAAAAGGTTACTTAGTAATTACTTAGGAAACTGCGACTGGACCTGTGTCACAAATATCACAGACGTCAATGTTTGTTCAAACTTATTCTTACAAATTTTAAACAGTTTTACTGAAAAATCGAAGAAGATTCTTACAAATGAGAAGCATAGACTAAAAAAAATTAAACCATGGATATCGGAAGAGTTGGTAAGGGGCATTAGGAAAAGGGATAAAGTAAGCAAACTCCTCAAAAAACAGCCGTTCAATCTGAATCTAAGAGAATACTACATACAATTGAGAAACAGATTGAATTCGCAAATTAAATCAGCAAAATTTAAGTATTACAGATCAAAAATTATCAGTAGTAAGAATAATCCGAAACTTTTTTTGGCAAATAATAAATGAATTATCTGGGAGGGTGAATAAAAAAAACAGTTTCCCCCATTACTCAATTTACAGGTGATAAAACCATGAACTCGGACTCTGACGTGAAACTGCAGTGTCGACAGGTGGCTGAAGAATTTTAATAATTATTTTGCACAAGTAGGTTACAATTTAGCTCGGGCTATTGACTCGAGCGGTCCACCTGTCGTTGATGACAATGACTATACGGTTAACACAGAATTCTCAATTCACACTATCACTGAGACAGAACTTCACCGGTACGTTACTAGCATGCGTGGTGGCTCAGCTCCGGGGTATGATTGTATATCCGCGTCCCTCTTGATTGAAAATTATCATTTCCTCTGCACTCCGCTTCTTCACATAGTTAATTTAAGTATACGTACAGGCAAATTTCCAGACGTTTTCAAGATCGCCAAAGTCATTCCATTATTTAAAGCGGATGACGTTACCCTGATGTCAAACTACAGACCGATTAGCCTGTTAAGTGTATTTTCCAAAGTCTTGGAGAAGGTAGTTAAAGTCCAATTAGTCACTTATTTAGAAGAGAATGATATATTAAGTGACTGTCAATTCGGGTTTAGAAAATCTAAAAATATCGCAGATGCTTTTTTTTAATATCTCTAGGAGTCTGAACGAAGCAATAACATCTAACAAAAAATATTTATTGGCATTCCTCGATTTAGCCAAAGCATTTGATTCCGTTGATAGATACAAATTACTCCAAAAATTAAAATTAGTTGGAATAAAAAATAATTCATTTAATTGGTTTGATAGTTATCTCGAAAATCGTAGGCAAATAACCACAATTAACGGAATCAATAGTAATCTGGCATCTGTAAATTATGGAGTAATCCAGGGTAGCACTTTAGGACCTATTCTGTTTTTAATCTATATAAATAATATTTCTAAAATTAGAATTTCTGGTAAGCTTTCACTTTTTGCAGACGATACTGCTCTATTTTTTGAGGGGCCCAATTGGGAAGAAGTTTTCCAAAAAGCGCATAGTGACCTTTATCTAATAAAAAAATGGTTTGATCAAAATTTGCTTTCCTTAAATATATCTAAGTCTAAATTTATGCCTATTGCCCTGAGAGACAGCAGTGACACTCTCATTAATTTAATTAAACTACACACGTGTGGTAATCCCACAAGTCTGGTTTGTCATTGCGGATCTTTAGAAAGGGTTGATAATTATAAGTATTTAGGGGTGATATTGGACAACAGAATGAATTCATCTGCACATGTTCACTATGTTAATGGTAGACTTCGAAAACTCATTTATGCTTTTCGTCAACTGCATGACTTTTTAACTTTAGAAGAAATAAGAGTAGCTTATTTCGCATATGTTCAATCGCTTTTAGAGGGGGGATCATAATGTGGGGTGCTAGTTATAGAACTATTTTAAATCCACTGTTTGTAACTCAGAAAGCAATACTTAAAGCAGCACTGGGAAAAAATAGGCATTACGCATCGGAGGCGCTGTTCACCGAAATGGATGTTTTGGATATAAGACAGCTGTTTGTTAGAGTAGTTGTTGTATATATTTTCAAAAATTACAGAAGTATATTCGAATTTCCGAATCACCATTACGCAATAAGAAATTTTACATCCTCCATATTTTACACCCAGGCTAAATAGAACTTTTTCAAAAACAAATACATTTTATGTTTCTCACATTATTTATAGAAATTTACCAGAATTTCTCAAGAATATGTTTTTGTATAAATTATCAACTTATAAAATAAAAGTAAAAAACTGGTTAAAAAGTGTGGGTCGTGATTATATGGAAAGGATTATAACATCTGATTACAGAATTTAATGTCCAAAATTGGATTATAGGATGGGAGCGTGCTTTTATATTGTGATCGCATGGTGATAGTTGTGTGTGTGTGTGTGTGTGTGTGTGTG
Organism: Homalodisca vitripennis; assembly: GCF_021130785.1. Taxonomy (NCBI): domain Eukaryota; kingdom Metazoa; phylum Arthropoda; class Insecta; order Hemiptera; family Cicadellidae; genus Homalodisca; species Homalodisca vitripennis. Next base: position 18,591 of record NW_025778731.1, read on the forward strand.
TGTGTTTTGTGTGGGTTCGTGCGTGTGAGTGTGAGCGTGTGGTGTTGGTGGCCAACGTGGTAGGTAAGAGGTGCTGGGTAAGATTAGTTTGGGGTAGGCTAATTGAAAGGAGGGGCAGAGGCCTCAAGCATTGTCCTGACTGAGGAGTCCGTTTGTCTGTCGGTTTTTTATTTCTTATCAACTAATATTTCGAAGTTTATCCTTATTTTAATTACTTACATTCACTGATAAGTATGTTTGGTATTGCGTCTCTTTTGTAACCTCATATTGCTTTTTCTTCTTTACCACTATGAGCGTTATCAGTATTTATAATTATTAAATGAATTATTTTTCTATTATATATCTTTTTTACTAAACAACATTATTTTAACATCTTATTTCCCTAAGAAAATTATTTTTGAATTAATGGGACTCATTCTCTCACGCACAGGTGCTATGCACCTATGTGAGGAAACATTTCCATAATCATTAGAGCAGTCTATACAATGCTATATATATATATATATATATATATATATATATATATACATATAAGTATTTAATTTGTTTTCAGTTTTATGTTTTGGTGTTAATTACAATAAGTAATTATATATTATAAATTTAAAATAATGCTCCTATGATTTAAAAAAACTTTTGTACCATAATGGAAATAAAGATGTTTTTTTGATTTGATTGATTGATTGAACTGTTACGTAACAGCTGTTAACACTTTCAGCTTAAATTCAACAAAGAGGCAGAAAAATGTGCTTACATTTAAATTGTAGAAAATATGATGTTATTATAAAGTGCTTGATCAGTAGTGTAATGCAGATTTCAAAGATGAAGTTTCACCAATTGTTCTATGTAAACATTATAACATTACAACACAGCCATATGTTTAATTAATTATAGTCTTGAAAGCATAGAGTAAGCATAAACATATAAAAATAACACCACTTCTTATTTCAATATATTCTGTACTCAATTTGGAGGATGAGGTTATCCAGATATAAAATTGGAAGTTTTAGTAAAATATACCATTAACAGAAATACGTAGTAAATATTAAGTGTGCAGCGATTGGTCAGTTACTTTTTTTATTTATACCTTAAATAACCTAAGTAGCACACAAATTAAAAGGTTGTGTTCCTATGTGTGAATAACTATTGTTAACAGTTTTAGATGATCAAGTTTTAAACTAATTGGATTTAATATAATTTGTTGTAATTTACATTTTTAATCTGCATTCAAAATTGGTCACATACGTTCAAATTAAGTAGCATACAAATCGCATGTGTGAATAACTATTGTTAATAGTATAAGAATTGGTTTTAAATTAAATTCTGTTGGCCAGCTCCGATACTATACTGTCATTTTAAATAACTGTAATGAAATTCGGTAGTTTAAATAGGCTAATCAGAAATATTGATAATTCTATTGTGATGGTGGCCGCTTATTATACTTCAGCTTTAAATAACTAATTTAAACTAAAAATCTAATTCGAATAGTCATTTAGTAGTTTAGATAGGCTATACAGAAATGTCAATAATTCGATTGTGATGGAGGCCACTTATTATACTTCAGCCCTATAGGGAATATGTACTTATTTATTATTTTAGATAGTCTACGTTGTTATACATTTTTAATCTAGAAGTTACTTAATTAAAATTACATATTCAATAAGTTAGTCATATTCATTGTATACTATTATACAGAATTTTATTTTTACAGTAAAATGCCACGTCTTCGTGGACAGGACAACGTCTGTCGGGTTTGCTAGTATATATACGTATATTTCTTGTGTTTCGTGTGTATGTGACTGAACTCCTCCTATACGACTGAACCGATTTTGATGAAATTTTAGGTGTGTTTGCAATGGAATTCGAGAATGGTTTAGATTTTACAACAAATAATTCATATCTTAAAATAAAAGACTCTAAGAAAAGTTTAAGACAAAAATGGTTTACGTACTTAGGTAATTAGTTTAAAGTATAACAAATGGTCATACTAATAATTTGTATAAAAATCAAAATTATTCAATATGTTTTAGTATGCCTGGTTAATAAGTGGGGGAGGTATAGTTGGTACAACCGGCGTGTGGAACTACTACTCCCCATCTCTGCTGTAGCCCTCTGGTAGAATTCGACATTATGTCGAGGAACTGAGCCTCATTATAAGTGCCTTGCACCAGTCGCCCTGATTCTATAAATATTGTTGTATTTTGACGTCTGTAAGCTCTGCGTATTGTACGTACATGTGCGATACCGTCAGATATTCTTCGGTAATCTAGGTATTGGGCACTCTTAATCGTCCTTAATCACCTGCAATAATAAACATTATCCTTGTAACTATGTTTATCCTTGTAGACCTTTTGCTCACAAGATTGGCTTTTATTTATACTAAAACACTTAGGCTATTCTTAAAATAGGTTTAAAATAGATTTTTTATCAATTTGTGCATAACATAATAGTTATGTTCAAAACTTTAAATTACAGCTAACTCCTTCACAATGGAGTACTTTGCATAAAAACGTCCGAATGATGACATATCTAACTGATAAAACAATTGCCCAATTAGTTAGATATTAATGGGTGTCCGGGTGCCCCTATCTCCGCTATGTTAATTTTATTAATTTTAAGATACCTTTTCAAAATAACTATAAGAGATATCAAAATAATTTTTGTTTTGCCTTATTTATGAAGGTTTTAGCTATATTTTAAGCTAAGGAAATTTTGAAATCATTAAAAACAAATTTATAATGATTTTTTAAAAATATTTTCAGTTTTTTTTCTGAATATTTTATTTTTTTTTCTCAAAAACTAAAATTGATATTAAAAATTCCTTAGCTTAAATCATAGAGCTGTTTAAGCTGTACAAAATAAAAAAGAAATTATTAAGATATTTTAAACGGATCCCGAGAAGTGGTATTTTTTGTCTAAAAAAATACAACTTTCGGAAAACGACAGATGAAAATAGGTACGTAAAGTATACAATCAAAATGCTTACTTTAATGCATTCCTGCTCCATATGAGGGGTTGTCTGGATCTTCTTCCATCTCATACTGGTCTTTCTAGTCTCTTTTTCAGCATTGACCTCTTTTGGCGGCACTTTATTTCAATTTCTTGATTCGCTTTGTCTGCTTTTTGAACCCGTAACTCATCAATGCGTTTCATTCGTTTTGCACAGTTTGCCCCCGGACGAATACCCAACCTATCAAGCACTTGGCATCTAACAATATTTCCCCTCATTATAGGTACCTATAGCATCAAACACTCCTAACTCCAATGTATTTCTCAAGACAAATCTTGACTTAGGCAGACGAGTCCATATAACACTGTTCAATGATTCACTCGCATTTTGGGTACCGCCATGCAAACATTTCCGAAGTAATTCAGGGTTGGCCAAATTTTTAAATATAGGCTTAATTTTAGTCATAATCTATATTTAAAGATTAAACAAGGTATAAGTAGAGTGCAATATGCACTATAACAAAGGTGAAATACTCTGGCACGTTCAACAACCACGACACGAGAAAATAACAAGTACAAGGGTTATTTCAAAAATTCATGTCAAAAACTATCGCTCGGATTGAAATAATTTTTTTACCGTGTTTAAACAGAAAAAAACAAATAATTATAAAAAAAAATAAAACTGAAAATCCATATTTTTGTCAATTTTGGTCACCTGACTCCCCTTTATAATGTAATCTAAATTAATCATTAAACATAGTTAAAGGCATCAAATTGTACTGAATTTTGTACATTTGCGAGATATCCTTGTCGTTTTAATTAGCCAGGTAGAAAAATTATTGAGTTATTGCCGACAATTCTTACCATGGAACTGCCAGACTCCAGGGTGAGGCCCCATTCTCTGGAGAAGCCGATTGTAGAAGCCTTCCAGCGCATTATTTGTGCGGTGGCACTGGCTGAACACGCTGAATGTTTCAGGTCCTATCATTCGCATCCAGGTGTTCTCCATGTACCTAGAAGATAAACACAATAATTTACCGTTAGAATATGAGATATTAACAACATGACTGAATCACAAATACCGTATTACTGCCTCGGTCTCACCTACTTTCTTGAGTAGACTTCCATCCTTAATCTAAGGACGATTTATAATGAGCTTACTTAGCTGTGTTAACAAATTTAAATCGTTGTTATAAAATGCAATGCACTTAATTTTTTATTTCTTCCATAAACCATATTTATAGCTTAAATAATATAGATAGGTCTCCTGTCATTTACACTGATATTTTTAATCTATTAACACAAATGCTTAACTTATATCAACAGCGGTCTAAAACTCTATAGTAGGCCTTGTGTTATAAATAATGTCTTGTGATACGTAGCCCAGTCTGGATCCTGTCTGCAGGAAGAAGGCATAGCGCTATGAGCATGCACAATACCTTGCCAGCCTTGAGATTGCAAGCTATCAAGGGCCACAGTTGCAGAGTGGAACGCATGCGGAAAAATTGCCTGCAAAAATTGGAACCGTAAATGATGTTAGCATTATAATTTATATGTTGAGTAATTTACTTTATCAATTAGTATGTTACATCGTAATTAGTAGATTAAACTATGATGATTTGGAGAAGTAATAGAAAAAATAAATCTAACCTGGGCGTAGTGGAAAAAGCATCCCACTATCCTTGCATGAGGCCAGACCAGGCGAGCGGCATTCCGGATAGCCGTCTCGAAGTCGGCCAAGACAATCTCCGGTTGCCACTGCTGCACTAACTGCATGAGATACTGGAGCACCCCCCGTACGCCTGCTGCGTTTTTCTGGTCATTATGACGAATGCTACAGGGAAGAGCTGAAAACACTATCGAGCCATTAGTAACGAGTCATTAAATGAAGATTTACCTTATGGTAAGGACATTTTTATATTTGGTATGTAACAACTAATTTCAGCTACTCACGTAGTTCAGGTACTCCGCGTGAACTGTTAGCAATTGGAGCCGTGTCCCCAGCTGCACCGGCAACACCTTAAATGTTACATCCATGTCGATGCGTCGAGAGTTGCTGAGCGCATGCTTCAGTCTGGCAGACAGATATACTGCTCCACTCCACCCTTGTTTACCGCCAGGCATAATTAAACCCATAAAAAAGGGTAAGGCTTCGCCATCTTCAAGAATACTCCGCCCCAACTCCGACCATTGCAGTTGCTGAAGGATCTCTGCAAATATTTGCAGTTAATTTAGGCACTGGTGGAAAGTTCTGACTTCAGTGACGGTACAAAGAACATCTGACCTGAGGGAAACCGATCCTTACTGCAGCGCGGGGAAATCTATAAAAGTTACACCATGCAATAAGAAAGCAGAATAATCAGCAGAGTTTTAATTAATTAAAATGATATACTTTACATTAGGTAATCATAGTGTACGTTTACTAGTCAAATTACGGAACGGGTCTTCGCCAAACACTCAGCCAATTTTTGTAAATAATGACCATAATCACTGTTTATATAGTTGGTACACAATAGGCCGATAAGCAGCCCTTCACGAAATGCACACTTCACAGTGGTCTGAGAATGGAAAAAAACCACCATTTTCTTAGTTACATAAAATGTTTAATATTCTATATTTTTATGTAAAGGATGTACAAAGAAAAAACTGCAAATTGTTTTTAATTGCAAAGATCTAGGTTTGAGATTTGTTACAAACTTGTAAAGTCAGACATGTCGGAAGTACTGAAAATGTGAATTTCACGCGCCTACTTAGAACATTACTACTTTCGATTGTTATTGAAATTGAAATAGAACATTGTTTTAAAATTACATAACATAACACATAAAATAACTTTGATTTTTAACACAGCACAGTTATATTTGTGATATTTTTTATATAAATGAAATTTAATTTAGTCTAATATAATATTCAACAATATACTCGTAATAGCAATAACACATGTTCAACAACTTTTGCTTTGCGTTTTTATCTAGTATGCTCTTAATAAATATAATATAAAAATGAGCTTACCTGTTTTTCGTTAAAAATATTAACTTAGCGCAGTATTTGTAAAATGTAGAAACTTTAATTTTCAGGATATATCTTAACTTTATGTATTTATATAAAGATTTTATACTTTAAACCGCAATTCACTTTCTTTACCCAGATTAAAATATTTACAGTACAATAAATAATGATTAGCTTTTTCAAATTGTTATATTCATATTGTGCAATTTTTAACTATTTGTGAGTGGTTGTACCCCCCGTGGTAGACCGAATTAAAAAGCACATAATTAAAGAAGTATATATACTATTTGATGTATGCAAATAAATTTTGTGGTATTTGTTTAAGTTAATATATAGTTAACTGTTAAATGAAACCTAATCTGAACATTAAATTAAAACAAATATTAACATAAATTATTTGGGTTTCATGACTGACAATTGTTCCTATGTTCAAACTAAGTAAATAAAATAAATCCAATTGAGTTGTACGAAAAGCTTACTTACTGTAAGCATTTCTCTTGGTGATAGCCTTCTCTCAGTAGCAGCCCGTCGCTTCAGCTCAGCTTTTAATTGAAGGACTTCTATCGCAACATCAGGCAGGTGGTTGTGAGGTCCGGGCCGTACTTCTTCGTCTTGGCCCCAAGCGGAAAGACGCACGACTGGAGCAGCCGTTAATTTTACACTTTACGTATTGCACTCCGTTCCTTATTCTAACGTTTGCAAACAGATATCCATTCTTAACAAATAAATTACCACGTTCCCCTTCAATTTCCATTAAAATTATATATACTCTAATGGGATAGCTACAACACAAAACGAACCTCCTCACACGGACAACAGCAGACGAATGAGTAGAGAAATGGAACTCAGGTTAAGTTATATCACTTTGCAATGGTACAAGGCAAGGTACAAAGGATCAAAGTATAAGATCAATATTTGCGATAATATCCATCAATATACTCATGCATGATTATGTATCGTTTATATTATCTAGGTATATTATAATATACAATACTAGTCAAAAATATATAAATTTCAAACATTTTGCAACACAAGCTTAATAAAAAGTGGTTCACGGTGTCCTAGTGGTTGATTCTGTTATTATTCTGATAGCTTTCTTTTGCAGGATGAGATTTCATTAATTTTAGCGCTATTACCCCATTATATTAGGCCATACCTTGTTATTGATTGAAAATAGGCATAGTATGCAGATTTAACATAGTTTTCAGTAACACAATTTATAAGACGTCTAAGTAAAAAAAGTACTGTAACAAAATATTCCTAGAATTTTACTATGATATTAGGTGCTGTGAAACCCCACGTATAAAACGTGTCAATTCCACGATTTACAGCAAGAACGCTACAAAACAAAGTTCCTAGTTGTAAGACATTGGGCTATTATACGCCTTGCTGTGGTAGTCGTCGTTGTGGAATTCTTTGTTATAGGACCAAGCCCCGTAATACCGCAAAATAAGCGTAAGGTTAAACTCGTTTCCGGTCCACAAAAATTGTACCCCATACTAAAAGAAATTTATTGGGTAACGGGTCAAATCCACGGTGCGGCTTGACTACAGCTCATGGCGCTACAGCAATTTTTTGTATTCAGTTGTGTTAGCGCTGTGAGCACTCGCCCAATTCTGTGGCGCTATGAGTTATAAAATATGAGCTTTGGCGCTGTTAGCATGGATTCGGTTATGTATTCGGCTGCGTTGGTGCTCTTATCGATATGCCGTTTGTGTATGTGGTGTGTGCCAATCTGAACTTGGTAGTATCGCATAGCGTCACAACCTCCTATTGGTTCAAATTTATTAATAACAACCTTGGAGGGCACTAGATGGAGGGGAAATATATTGTTTCACAAAAGTGTTTATGTGAGTGGCTAAACGAAGAATCGTGTCGTGGCCATTTCTTCGTTTCACTTGTTACCTAGTAAAATCCAGCATCCGTTATGTTGTTATGTGAAATGTATTGGTCCTATTGGCCATTCCCAGATTTGATCATTACAGAGAGTTTGTAAGAGCTGTAAACGATAAATTTCACATGTTATTTATTTATCTCGTTTACGAATAATAGTACCATTAGATTACATGAGTTAATTTATAGCAATATATTTCGACAGTATAAAATGAAAAGCAAGTCAATGTAATACATATCTTTATTCTTTATTTATTTTACATTATTTCTTCTAGATTTACAAATATACAAAGACCTAAAATTTTAATAATGGAGCCTGTAGCCTTGACGACAAGTACACTACAGCTTGTTATTTACCTTGTTTACCTGGGCCGATTTCACCTCTGAAAAAAATGGTTGTCCTACGCCATATTCGGATAGAGTGCGGCCTAGTTCTTCCCATCGCGGGGTTTGCAGTATGTTGCTTAAATCCAGCAATGATTTTGGTATGGGATAATATGTTTGCCGTGAACACCGAGCTAGGATTGCCCTGACCTGCGGGATCTGATCAACACAGCAGCTCGAGGATACCTATAGGAAAATTAAAATAATATAATGATTACGGGCGAGTTTTTTAGATTTCTTAGGCGATGTTTTCTGTTATTTTTTTGACTAATAATGAGCGTTTCTTGCATTACAAATATGTTCAATCTACTTTTTGACCGTATGTTTATAATTCTTTTGATTTGGTAACATCACTCCAAAAAGTGTTTTTAATACATTCTCCCTTAAAAACTATAAATTTATATAGTTCTAAACCTGTAAATAGCTGCCATCGTAAAACGTTAAGAGCTATCAAAAATCAGTAATAAAAATGTTTCTTGAAGTGTCAATTCTGATTTATGTTCTAAAATACCCAAGATTACGATCTTATTTGAGCAATGCTGTATAAGTATTTTCATTTTGGGTATATTGTCACGTACTGCCCCTCCAAGATAGTTGCAACTTTGACTCATCCTTTTGAAGTCTTTTAAGCTTAGCTGGGGGACGGCTCTGCTTGGCGTGTGAGGGAGGGTAGTCTTACGAATAACGCTCACTTTAACAAATAACTTACTTTATTATTCAAATTCAAACCTTTTTTTTCGAGACTAACAATTTGTTTACAATGCAGTTATTTTTTATCCCCTCTGATCGAAGCTATTTGAGAGAAAATCTATGAAAAACACATTAAACGCATACTACAACTATTAATTAAAACTACAAACCTGGAGATGAAATTAATTCATTTTCAAAATTAAATTACAAATATATTGTATCAATTTAAATTGATAAACAACTTGATAAGCAACTAAAGCGAACATTTTATATATATATTTATTTATTAACCCTGTAAAACACATATTTTTACAATTTGCTGTATTATATTTCCGTAGAAGAATGCCCAAGGAAATAAGGCATGAACATCTGAGAAATATATAAAGAAAAACATTGATTTTCAAATTAAAAATTGTTTAGAGCTTTCGGCCATCTTGAATTATATCATGACTATATTGAGTATTATTATAAACACTCATACATACTTATGTGTAATGTATATTCTTCAATGTGATAATTGAATAAAAAAAATTTTAACAAAAACTGAACATCACAGAAAAACACCAATTTTCATAACCATAACTATCAAATCAAATAAACAAGATAAATGAGTCGACCAATTCCAAAACTCACTAACTCCACTTTCCTAAATTTTACAGGATGAGCAAAAAACTATAGTGGTTAAAGTATAACACTCAAAGTAATTATTTTATTGTTATGAATAATAAATCCTACTACTAATTGGTTAAACAGTAAGAAATTAAATGTATTTCTTTTGTTGAACTAGAAAACAACAGTTAAATATTGGAGTTAGAGAGTTTTGGAAATGGAGATTGGTATTAGACAGTTTTGTTGCAGTACGGTTTTGATTTAGGTAGTTTTGTTGCAACATTGTGTTTTAGGGCAACAAGGTTGGGTAAATATTATAAAACTTGTAATAATGAAAAAATATGTATTTAAATTAAACAATTTTGTATGCAATTAAACTTAAATACATTTTGTTGTTTTAAATTCATTTTTTACAATGCAAAGTTGCCCTCTAAGATTAAAACTTCATCCTCCATTGGATCTTCATGTTCATTAGGATCATCTTGATTAAGTTCCTGGTTTTCCCCATCATTGTTAGTAAATAGATCAGCGTAGTACCTAAGAAACTCCAGTTGATCCCATTGTTCCCCATAATGTTTTCGTAGAAGTGTTTGTACATCCTTAACTTTTGCAGGATTAACCTGAACAGAATTTGGTTTCATCTGGGGGTTTATGTTTCTCAGACTACAGCCTTTCTTGGCTATTCCTCTGGACGCTCCTATATCGTTTTTATAGGCTACTTCACCCCTTACTAATCCATTTCCTTTTTTGCCTCTTGTTAATATGAATCGTTTACAAGTGGAAAACTTAAAGTGCCATTGACCTGGCTTCTTTACTGTTGATCTGCATACTTCCTTCCAGTTTTCAACATCAAAGTCCAAACCTAATCTATTGACCGTTCCACTTTCTCTAAAAATGTCAAAGTATGTGTTTGGATGGGTGATGCTTTCAACTTTTCTCTCTATTACCCCAAAAACTCTATCGGGTGGGATGTAAGAATGTCCTGGAACCGGATAGTGAATTACAATTGTCTTAATGTGCTGAGGTGCTTTAGTCAATAACCAGTTTAGTAAAGCTGTAATAAGAATGGTATTTTTATTTTGTCCTCCAGCACCATCTGCAAACAATCTAATTGTATGTACATTTTCTGGATAGACTGTTTCTGATAATCGATGGCGAACACAAGAAGCTATTTCGCTTGAACCTTTCGCACCTTCCATTTCAGTCCAAGCATAAATGAAAGTGTTTTCAACTGTCTGCTTTGACAGAGAAGAACCGAGACACATTGTAAAATTATATACATAAAACTGTCGTAAGAAATAAGCAGCTTGATCAGTCAACTTAGGAAAAATTAGATTTTTTTGGCAGTCGAATGAAAACGTGATTGTCCCAGCCTCTTCAGATTGCAATAGCTCAAAAAACATCTTACCTCTCTTTTTTTGTGAACTTGTAATTCTATTTTCAGTTTCCCCTTTTTCTTCAAAATCTACCACAGATAGAATCTTCTCTTTCAGCTTAAGACATTGAGAACACTGGTCTGTTGCTGGTGACCCAAACCCTACATTATAATTCTCTACAAATATTTTCCTAAAGTACTCATACTTGACTTTAAACTCATTTTCAGTAGTGTTGTTGTACGATTTCCACAGACTAGAGATACTTAAATGACTTGCTAGGTACTGCCGTCTGGATTTCCCTCGGCAATAATGTGACTCTACAGGTTGTAGAGCCTCAATAAAGGTTTTTACTTTGGATAGTTTTTCCTCAGACTTTTTAGAACGATGGTCTCCACCTCGAAGTTCTTTTGGCGATTCGCCAGTTTGAAACACAAGACGGCACAATCTTTGTACTCTAAATTTTGAAATATTTAAAATATCTAAAAAAGCCTTTTGGCAAACTTTTACCAATTCACTTCCTCCTTCATTGCGGTATGATGGTATGAAATATTCAATAGCCATACCTCTTTCAGAAGAATGAGGACCTTGAAGCCGATGTCTTTTTGGAACTTTTCCTTTGGCGTACCTCAGTATAAATTGATCTTGGTCAATTTTATTGCAAGATTTGTAGAACCCCTGATGAAAACGTCTTATGTCCTGCATATTAAGACGGGAACAGTCATAACAGTGCTTGGATCCGTTAGCTCTTTCACGATGTCCACAAGTTGGAATATTTGGGAATCCTTGAGCGGAGTGTCTGAAACAAATCATATTCCGTAAGCTAATTAAATAACCAGTATTTAAAACAGAAATAAAATACAAGCCGATATCATAAAAACAATCAATGCTGTGAAAATGTTAGTGTACAGTTAAAGGGTTTTAGGTTATGTCATCATTGGATAAACATACAAATTTAATTATGTTGTCCTGTAATAAATATAGTTTAGCTTACCTCTTCTTTTTGTCCTTGGTTTTCTCTTCCAGTTATCTACTCTTCTTTTTCTCTTTCTCGTGGAATTGTCAGGCATTGGTTCAACATTACCGCTTTGTAATAAGGTTACCTCTGGATCAGCCATATTGTACAAAACAGAAATAACTAATGAAGTAAACAAACAATTTCCCAAGATGCACTGCTGTACAGTGTAGCCAATATATAAACACAAAATAATAACTATTTTGAAGGAACTGCCCACTTTCTGTTTGAAGAATATGTTGCCAATGACTATCATATGATTAGGAATTAGTCAGTTTTGTTGCAGTACTGCCTTGAAGTGTGCTAGTTGAAGCCTGGAGTTAGAGAGTTTTGAAACAGTAATGGAGGAAGATGAATTAGCGAGTTTTATTTCAGTAAAGGGATTGGATTTAGAGAGTTTTGTTGCAGTTGCAGTTTTTTACATTGATATTTCCATAAGAATTAGAGAGTTTTGGAACAAGATCTTTTGCTACCTTATAAAACTCCCCAAATACTGCCAAATACTATAAAAACCTCAATTTCAAAAATTTTGGAGTTAGTGAGTTTTGGAATTGGTCGACTCAAATAATTATTCTCATCAATATATAAGTGTTTGTAAATTAAATCAATTAAACATATAAATACCTAAATGTGGACTTAACCATACTATCATACCATACCAAGCAAGTTTACGTAAAATTTACAGAGCTTCCTTTAAAACGGAAAATATTATCCACATTGATGGATATATTTGTTTTTCTGTGAAAGCAGTTGGAATTAAAAATAAAATAGAATGTTAAATCTAGCACTGGCCGTAGCACCGTCACCGCCCGCCACGACACCGCACCTTACCGGCTCGTCAGCTCTGGTCCACCTTCTCCGCGACGCGACCCCCGTCTTCCCCGACCGTTGCTGTTATGCACCGTCTCGGCTGTCGACCACTACCTGACCCCGACTGCCACAGTCTGTCTTTTCCCTGAAGTGCTCCACAATCACCCCCCCCCCTACTTCAGATGGCGGGAGATGGGCCCCGTTGTCACAATATTATGATAGAGATATGAGGAAGAAAACTTGAATAATTATATTTATAATGAAAATCCTGAAGATTTAGACTGGATATGGTAAAAATTGACCTGTTTACTGGATTAAATGTATTCAGATTTCAATGTAGCAGAGTTGTTAATATAGTATTTAAAATTATAGAAATTTCATAGTTACGTGTTTTAACATAATAAACTATAAGAGTTTCGCAATTTATTTTATAAATTCTTTAACTTACAACAACTAATTCTCTTGGCCATTGACGGTACTAGTTGTGAGTAGTCGTCGTCAAGTACTTTCAAACTTTATTATTTAATAATTAAGGAACAGATTATTTATATGTATTTGCGTAAACTATGTAATTAATAGTAAAAAAAATGACCAGAAGGATGTATTGGAACGAAGATGGAAAATATAATCATTGTAATAGATTTAATTCATGGAAAAATATCTTTTTTAATCTTTAATATTTTTATTAACATTTCCTGTAGACTAACGGTATTAAAAACCTTCTGAGACGCCAGTCTTCTTTCATGCGAAGTCCGTTGTTTAAATTCTGCCTTCAACTGCAGAACCTGTATCTGCACCTCGTCTGGCGGATGTTTGTGAGGACTGGGACGAATCTCCGCAGCCGCCTCCTCGCGGAATGTTGCGGTGCTCCTACAACACTCGATTCTATACTGGACGTACCTTGTTCCGTTTCGAAATAGTTTCTTACGGTAACGGTATCCGTCCTTGTGGTTAATTAGAAAACGTTCCCCTTGCACAACCTCTATTTGCACCTCGTCCGGCAGATGGTTGTGAGGACTGGGTCGAATCTCCGCAGCCGCCTCCTCGAGGAATGTCGCGGCGCTCCCACAACCCTCGATTCTATACTGGACGTACCTTGTTCCGTTCCGAAATAGCTTGTTACGATAAAGGTAGCCATCCTTTTGGTTAATTAGAAAACGTTCCCCTGGCACAAACTCCATCGCACATCACAACACGAAAAATGTAGACTGTTTAAAACACGGTGATTCTGGTAAGATGGACTAGCAGGGAATGAGATATAAAAATGCATTTCTGATGACAGTCTCAAAACCTTAACTCCGGCTCCCACTGCGGCACCAGCTGTTAGGTACTGGAGCATTCCCTCGTGTGCAACCTGGATTTTCTTCGCAATGATAACAAACGCAACTGGGAAGATCTAGAACACGAATAGTGATTAATAATGCTTATTATTATGTTAAACATAATGCTCACATCCACTGTTACTATACAAACTATCGGTGACGATTGCAGATGAAAGGGTTCCGGGGAATAACATGTTTAGTCCATTTAATAACAATTTTTACAGGTTAGCAAAATAAACTTTACCAACTTTTTCATAAATGTTATGGATTGAAATCTAGTATTTATGCTCAAGTAACAGTTCTTTTACTAAGTTATTATTGTACTTTACATCAATAAAACCTATATTCTGTAGCTCAACAATTAATTTACAAATCTTAATTGCAGGACCTAACATGTATTTCCCCAAACATTGATGGACTGAACATGTTTTACCCCTGAGATTTCATGGTATGTAAATGAAGAACCATAATTATTATTCTTACATACCTTTTTTATTTAATTGTGAAACACACATAAATAGCCTAAACCTATGACAAGGACATATCACTGTCACTCTACATAATTATGTCTTTTAGTCGATCACGTGGAAGTTCATTGAAGAATTCTAAATTTTTGGGGTTTTTACAAAAGTTCTTTAAACGTTGTAGATCTTGGTATTTGGCCTTTGAAATATTGATAAGACCTGTAAGACTTAGTAATTTAATAAGTTTGAAGTTAAACTAAAAATATATTTATACTACAACACAAAAATAGAAATTAACGTTCTATGGCAAAATACTGAATATAGTGATTACAAATATTTGTTATTATATTAAACATAATGCTCATATCCACTGTTACGATACAAACTATCAGTGACGATTACAGATAATGTTGTAACCGACGAGACTGAACTTTTGAAAAAAGAATCAGAAGACTAGTTGGCCGCAAGAATCTGATTTAATTTAATCTCACAATTATTAAAATACTATTTACATTACCTAGACTGTAATTTTAAAATATATTAAACACTCGTCAGTGAAACAGTAGGTTAAGAATTTAAGATTTTAGAGGGAAGGGCAAACACGGAGCGACGCATTACGTTCTAGTACCGGCGATCAACTCACTCCACACACATACCTTTTCGCTACAGATTTTGTTAAAATGGCGGACGAGACTCCGTACGGTGGTGCTCTCCAAACGATCTACTTGGGCGTAACAGAGTCTAGAAACGATACAGCTTGGCCAGACACAGGCTGGAGTCAGCAGAATCAGCAAATTCCTCAGCCAGCTGCAGCTAGAGCTGCCACGGGTATTAGGCTACTTCCGCTTAACCTCTTACGGCCCAAATTATTTATTTGTCAGGAAAAAAATCTTTTACCAAAACTTTTTGGTATTAATAAACCTTTTAAGATGACTACTATTTTTTTTAAATTTTTATTTGTATATTTAGGGGTTGTTTAAGGTTTGTTGCAAATTAGCAACATTGGGCATAATGTAAAATAAGCTCAAAATGGGTATGTAACAAAAATGAAACAGTGGGTTATAATAGAATAATGTTTATTTACATGAAAGTTTTCATTGTCAGGGTAATATATTAACAGTTTTTAGAAACTTGCTAATAAAAACACTCTAGTAGAGTACACAAACATAATAAAATAAGTTTAGGCATAAACCAGATATGGTTAAGCTCATGTGTGAAATGCGGTGAAGCAATTGCGAGCTTTTGTCAAGCAGAGATGAACACTGCACTTGATGCACTTCACCACAGTTATTCCTTTGCATTGTGGGTTTTTGCAACGTTGTCGGTCCTCTGTGATTTGAGGCCAGTGTGATGTCTCATCTCTTCTAGTAGTGGGCTCTGGAATTGGTTTGGCTGGGCCACGTTTCTTCTTTAGATTGTGTTGCATATCAATCTGATCTGCAGATGGTCTTCCTCTTTTCTTTTCTGTGTTCTTCCTTTGTTTTAGAAGACTCTCGGCCACACTTGATTTGAAAATCCAATAAGTCCATTATGTCTTTTTTAGTTAATTTTTTGCTCTTTGCAACTTCTTCGGTAAACAAGCCATGAGTTTACGAGTGTGAGATCCATGAAGTGGAATAAAAACTTTAGGTGCCATTTCTTGGATTTTATTTTTATTCTGTAGTATGCAATCAAGCCATCCAAGAGGTCTACACCTCCCATAAATTTGTTGTAAGTTACTACAGCTTTCGGGCATGGAACAAAAATTTCCTTTGATGATTTCCTATCATATCTCTTAACTTCTGTCAATGGAAGCGCACTTTCAAAAGTCGAAACTAAGGTTACTCCTCTGTTGTCAAACCATTTGATTGCTCTCACCTCAATGGCATCTTTTTCATGTTTCTTTTCTTCAAATGATCCTCTTCCTTGTGCTTTCATTTCTTTATCTTTGGGAAAGTTTAATCCCGGAAACCGACCAGTCCTTATGGTAGATAATCCACCAATGCCTAGCTTAGAAAGTTCAAAAAACAGTGGCAATGAAGAAAACCAGTTTTGTCAAAGAAAAGTAAGGTAATCTTTCTCCCTTGGACATGGTGTTGGCCATTTCAACTATATTTGAGCTCGCCCCAAGATCAGGAAAACCAGGAACTGGCTGAATTTTCCCACAGTAAAAATTTCAAAGTTATAATACAAAGTCCTTTTGGTATCACTCAAAGCAAAGATTTTTATAAAAACCCAATTTTTTAGGTTTTTTTGGATTGTATTGTCGAAGTTTTGAGTTCCCCTTATAAGGAACAATCTGTTCAACAACACATACGTGCTGTTCCTTGGAAATCATTTTGAATTTTTCCTTAAATGATCAACCATGGGGACGAATTTTGTAAAAGTCTGCACGCTCAGGATCATTTGGATTGTAGTTCGTGTTGTCATTCAAATGCAAGTTATTTTTTATATTTCCATCCATCGATTCTCGACCCATAACATCTGCTACTTTGGGACTCCTTGTCAAACTTGCCCAATACATCCTTGCCCAAATACATCCTTGCCCCTGGAAGGCCAAAAATTGACATATGCAAACACATACCAATATATTGTTCGAGTTCATTCCTTGTCAAGTTCAATGGCTTGTTAGGATTTTTTTGAATTTGCAAATAAATTTGACTGATCTACAATTCATAATGAAGAATGTGAGTTGTCAAAAAATTCTTTAAAGTAATTCTAATAGGAGAGGCACGCACAGTAACTTTCAGGAAGTGTGTCTTTCCAATAAACAGGCCTCTCTTTACACTTTCGGTCAGCAAGCCACATTTGTCCAAAGTGGGGGTGAGGGCCTTATCTTTTTGTTGGTCTTCCTTGGTGCCGTGCGTAGAAGTAGACGGTTCTTCCCTCTCTGCTTGACTTGATTTCCATTTCGAATTTCTGCTAAGTTGTCCTTCTCGGAGTTCATTTCTTCGTCTAAGACAAACACAATTGAGTAGATGCATTAACTTACATTTACATACACAAAGTAATAAGTATCACCAATAATGTCAATGAGCTGTGCTTACCATTATTGTATTTAGATTGCATAAATCTTCCAGGTCGGTTGTGTGTGGGGCAAGGTTCTGTGTCGAATCTGGGTCGGCCGTCACTGTCGACAGCACTATCACGTCACTTACACTCTCGAATCAGGTGCAGCATACAACATTCCCTATTCTTCACTCGTGAGATAAACCCGGAAGGACGATGATCCCTCCTTTATCGATTCTTCTCTAATACACATATAGGCTTTTTAGTTTTTACAATAGCCATAAATCTTTCGAGACTCTTTTGTAATGAATTATGGCTTATTTGGAAACAAATATGTACCTTGGAAAACTAAGTTTAATAACCGCAGTCCATTATGGCCCAATGTTTCATAAAAATATACTAACCGATTTTCAGGTGTTGGCCCACTGTTTGCATAAAGACACAATGCGAATCGAGAGTTTTCTAGGTTAATGGGCCCAATGTTGCAATAAAGACTCAAACGGTTTTTCGAGCTGTAAACTTTGAAAATTTGTGAAAACAACTTATGTAAAATCAATTAATATACTTAAATAATGATATCCAAACACCTAGTATTTTTTTTGATTAGCTAACTTTCCTTTTTTTTTTGGAGTATGGCTTCTCTAAAGCTGTTGAATTGCAGAGCATGGTAAAATCCAAGAATCACACAACAAGATGGCTGCCTCTGGACTACCTGTAGTCCAGTGTAGCCAATGATTTTGCCCACAAAATTTACACCATATGTTGGCAGAAAACGTAATCAATGGGATTTAAAAGCGATTATCTAACTTCTAATGTCCCTAAAAAAAAATTAAATGTGGTATGTAGGCCTAAATCGCAACATGGGGCCGTAAGACACAGTAACAACTCAGTTGAGATCAACTAGAACATTCCGAAGCATTATTACTTGGACTTATATTTTACTAAAATAAAATATATAATAATCACTGTTCCTTATTCGCTTTTAATAATTTATGTGTACGGTAGATGTAAGGAACAATGAAGAAATCGTTGGTTGGTAAATTCTTTTTGTTTCATCATTTAAGTCATTTTATTAATTTAAAACGTCAGCACAGATAAGATGCCAACATCAAGTTGCTACAAACTAAATAACGTCATAAGATTTAAAAAGCAATAACAATGATAATAAATTAATAAATAACAATACATAATTTAGACGGTAACAAATAACGATATAAACTTTGAAAGTGCCTAATAACTAACAATACTAAAAAACTACAATTTAAAATACTAAACAACTACGTCACATGCAAGTGCAGATAAAAAAGTACATGCGAATTAAAAAAGTTTAAAATCTACTTAAAACTAAGGGCCATGGACGGCTCCCCGCTCTAATGGCTATACCCCGTCCGCACAACGCCGTCACACCCGTCCCGGCACCAAGCGGATGGCAGTGAGACACACCTTACGGAGAGGGTCCACGCCATATTGACCGGGAGACACCTAGTCGGCTAGTGTCCCCACCAATTGGCTTTGTCCCACGCCCCAGAGAGCCGACTAAAAGGCATCAACGGTGACATGGAAAGCCGCGCGACTCGGAGAGTCTGGGCTAGGAGATCGGTAGTGCAGAGGTGCATGACTTCCTCTCCCGTGCCTCGAACAATAGACTGCCATCCAACCTCGTAAGTTTAATTGATTTCCGGTCACGGTCCCGATGACCACCAAGTCAGGCCGGAGGCGAGCAAGTTTTCCTGGGACACAGTTACGTTCAGAGCAGCCAGCTGTTCACGAGGTACACGCCTGTTCTGGCGCACCTCAACTCTGCCGGCGATGGTCGGATGGATGCCGCAAGGAAGACCAAGGACGCGTTTATGACGTTTTCGTACCACCGACCGATGGACGGAAGACAGTGACAAAGCACAAATGGGCCGTGGTCTCCGTTACGACGACCACAATCGGCGGCAGCGCCGGTCCCCAGCACCCCCAAGCGCCTGTATCCATTCAAGGGGAGAACGTAGAGGCGCGCCCTCTATGCACAAATCGCCGGTCAGCGAACCTCGTGTGGCGACCTACATAAACAAGAAGTGATTCGAAGTGGGGCACTGCACGGTAACTCACATCACTCTACCCTGGTCCGGCTTAACAGAACAATGCAGACCGATAAGATAACTGAGCATAGCCGACGCAGGCAGGATGACACTCTGGACCGGGAGCCCCTGTCCACAATGGAGGTGGATCTTTCACCCGGGCAATCAGTTGAAGGAATCCCTCTCCGCCGCACTATCCCCAACGGAGGTCAGGGAGCCGCTTGGAGAGGCCTATTCCGGCAGCCCGGGCCAGAGAAAAGGTGGTCGCTACATTATAGTTACCAAGCGAAATCCCCCATGTCTAATATGCCACAAGACTCTTTGTCTGCTCTAATGAACAGAACCGCTGGACCGGCCCGACACAGCGAGACCCTCGAGAAGCAAGGTGAGCGACTTTTTAGGGTGCTGGGCAAGTTCAGTAGGCGGAAGGCGTGGGTTACAGCAGCAAGGTCCTGATAGGTCGTTGATAGTCCAGCTCCACCCAGGAGGGTGGAGTGCGAAGCAACTCAGCACTCCGTCTAGCAGGGAGTTTAAAGGTCCCCACTTACATCCCGCTTTTATGACATGTTGTCCAGCCACACGCAAGCACGTCTTCCTGATCCTCGCCGGTATTAAGGTTAAAAGATCAATTGCGGGATCAGGAACATGCGCAGGTGTGCGTGGAGCTTTTTGCCAGGGCGCAAGCAGACTCCCAAAGAATGGCTAGCAGCCTCACCATTCAACCTTGCAATGGTGACCACAGGAGTTTAGTCAAATCTCATGCCAGGGCACCCACGATGTTTGGTATGAGCTCGCCTTCACCCAGACCCTAAAGTGGGGAGCCGTAAATGGTAAATCGCTGTGGCCTCACCTCACGCCGCGCCACATGGATGTGGCACACTTCTCCGGTTTAAACTTGGGACCTGGACCCACGAGGCCCGCCGGAAACTACGGCCTCAACAGTGCCCTAAGCGATGCTTCAGACCTGGCAACCAAGGCCAGGTCCATCCGCGTATGCCAGACACTGACACTGCGTGCCATGTAGGTCGGCCCCATGATCATCCTCAAACTACAAATATAAATAACTTTTAGTTTTTCACTGGACAATAAAATGTTGACCTCGCAGTGTCAATTGGGTAAGGGATTTCTAATGGACCGTCCACACACTCCTCACCCTTAGACCGACCGTCCCTCAGCATGAGGTTAACATAAAAAAGGTAAAGTCCAATGTTTCACAGGTTTCCCTTGTCTTTAAATTGACTCAGGAATTTTGTTTCAGCTAATTCTCAACTGTTATTTTAGGATAGTGAAATAGAAACCAAATGTTGGATGTCTTTATCTCAACTCTTCTTTCAAAATTAATGGCCCTTCACACACCTCTCACCCCGTAGAGTACCCATGCTTGTCCTACAGCATGAGGTAACATAAAACGATAAGTCCAATGTCAAACAGGTCTCCCTTGTCCTTTATTTTTTTGATTCAGGAATTTTGTTTCTTGCTGCTCACAGGAGTATTCTCCAACTGGTATTTAGATTATTGAAATAAGAAACAAATGTTGGATGTCCTTATCCGACTCTCTTTCAAAATTAAATTTGTACCAATATAACATGATAAAAACAATGAAAACTTGCAAAACATACGTCACTTGGGTGTGCCCCCTCCCTTCACAGAAAGTCAATAAAACTATAGCTTCATTATTTAAAAATAAACTTCAAAATTCAAGGTCGACTAACATACTCAACAATAACAAATTTGTTTTCAGAAAAATGAAATACAATTTAACATAAATAATGAAAGTAACATGGTTGTTGAATAAGTGGCCCCTCTAGCATTAACACGCTCGGGGGGGGGAGCAACATGAAATAACACTAGGTTTTTAAACAACCACACATGTTTTAAACAACAACCCTTAGTTGACCCCACAACTATTGCGGGATTAGTGGAGAAGGAGGAGTCGTTAATTTTAGTTTCCTACTATTACACTATTAGGCTACTATTATTCAACTATATACAAAATAGGTATTTTAAGGTGTGTCGATTAGGAGTCCTAAATGCTGTGTGCTTATCATGTATTATAATTTAATTGTTATTTTTTCTTCAGGCATCCACAGTCCTGTAATTGGGAAGCGATTAGGAAGGGTATAAGGGGGGGAGAGGAATGCCGTCTTTACCTTTCTGTGGACAACAGATATCATTCATTGGATATTGATCGTAATATATAATTTATTGGAAAATTCTACCTACCAGCCTCCAATGAACAAACCCCAACGACTATTCTCGCTACAAATTAATTAAACACACACGTTTAAATTGTTAGAGAATGTTACAAAAGTAAAAATATATTCGAAACATAGCAAAGTCTTGTATTTCTTTTTTCAAGGTCGGCTATTTTCTTAACTGCACTAGGCTTATATTATTTTCAGAGATGCCAGGGAGTTCCCTCGGTTTTTAGCTGATGCATTTACAAGTTTCGTGAGCAGATTTTTTCAGAGGTGTCCGACCGATTTGAGGATGTAAATATTGTATCCGTTGAATTTGTTTAAAAGTCGTTGTTCCAATTCAATTGAGTGATCGAGAATAACTATAACCTCGGTCTTAAGCTTGGCGACTTCTGCTTTCAACCTTGCGTTTTTCATATTAATTATTTCGTTTTTCCGAAGCTGGTTGGAGTAGTGTTTGAAGGCGACCGCAGACGGCAACGTAACGGCGCACGACGTCGGGGCCGGGCGTGGAGCAGGCAGGTACGCGGGAACGCCGGGCAGTACAGCAGGTCAGGCGGTGTGGGTGTGGCGGGTACGGTGACACAACAGACGCAGGCCGCTGCAGCGTGATGAACAGCGGTACGCATGGTCACCGGATGGCACGCCGCTGTGTTTATCATCTGCACACAGTCACGTAGTCATGTTAACATACTGATTTATTGATGCGCCACAATTACGTCGGCCTAAACATTGCCAAGAACTTTCTCCAGATTTTTAATACTCTGTGCAACCCTGTATTTGTAATTGTTGAATAATATATACACGGTTTGCCAGTTTTTTGGTTTTTTTCTATTGAAAACATCGTTCAGTTGTAAAAATAAATAATAGAACTTATATTGAATAAATGTCTATAAATAAATAATAAAAATATAAAATTTTAACAATATAACAAAAATAGAGTAAATATGATGTAAAAAATGAGGTTTAAAATTGTATAAATTTTAAAAACAATGAAATCGAGGGCAATAAAAATAAACGTCCCTGTCCCGAAGAAGTCTAACGGCGATTAACTCAAGTACAGACTCGGCCGAAGCTATACTGACATACGCTACAACACTTGAACGATAGTAAGCGTCCCCAGTCAATTCATACATTGCGCGCGCTCCGTAATAGACGATTCGTAAGCAAGTTTAACCGTTTAAATTGTGGTTGAACTTTATATCAGTTGCTTACTTACAAACAAATATTGTTTAGTTCCCTTATGCACATTCCACTTGTAATATAAATTTAAAATAAATGTACTTGCACCAAGTGTTTTTTTACCCCACCCTCCCCCACGATCTCCGAATTGGTCAAGTTCGTGCGTTGGATTGTTGTTTGTTAGACATTATATGGTAGAAGGTAGCCCATAAGCTTTCCTGCATGTCTTTCTCACTTTTTTGTATTCCTTCGTATTGCTAATCCATAAAACAATGAATTCTTTTGAATTGCCCGGTCAGCGAGTCGGTTTTTTCCGATAATGGTTTCCCATCTGACAGTTTTTCTTTATTCGATGATTCAGTTTCCGTAACCTAGTTCCCATGGTTTTTGAATGTGACCAATGCATTCAGTTATTTATGTCACAATTTCTCATAAGGTTTGCTATCAACTACTGACATTATAAGCAAAGAAATCACCACAACCCAGGTAATCCTGTGTATCGAACGTTTTGTACTTTTGGATGGAACGATGGAAACAAGGGAATGGCACCGTCCAACTTCCCCAAATTTACCCCCATGGTCTCTATATAATTTGCAGAACATGTATCAAGGTGTTCATTTTCATTTCGCAAAGGACACTGGCAGTATTTTGACATAACATGAAAGTCCAGTACTTTACCTGTGTCGACGGATGTGAGAGTCGTAACACCATTCAACGACGTAAACACCTCTCTTTTTGGCCACGTCCCTCTAGAGGGCGACACACAGATCTCGATGCTTGATTTACTCTTAAAACAGCTTCTTCAACTGAACAAGCCATTGACTCTTCACATAAAGTTGTACATGCTTCTTCTCCATATAGCATTCTGATGTGAATTCAACAGTGTGGGCGGAGGGGAAGATTTTAGAATTCCACAAGGCCTGTGCCGCCATGTAACCTTTACCGATTATTCGCGAAGCCGTAAACCAGCGCAAGTTAATATCATAAAATGTTAATAGGCTTAGGTGTATCACCTGACTAGGCCTACTTAACTAACTGAAATCTTCTTACTATTAGTAAAAGATGTGTCAGATCTGTTTACAATTTTGTACAAATAAATCTAAACTTGGTGGCAGCCCTTAACTATGTTTGTTTTGGTGATTTTTTAGGCTATGGTGGGCAAAACCTACATACTGCCAAAGCAGTGAGGGCATCAGATAGTTCATTTTATGTCCACTATTTCATAATCCAATGTATCAGTTCTTTTCCGATAATATTCATAAGTTCTTACTAGCATCAACCTAGACGAAGGAATAGGTTGAAGCCCTAGGCCTAACTTTTGTTCAGTTATTCTCAACAACTAAGCTTTCATTAGGGTTATAGGCTTCCAACGTTTTTTTTCCTCTTCCTTGTAAACAACTTCTAAAAGACCCCACCTTTTTAATTATTACCCATTTATAATGCTAAGATGATATACATCCGTGTCCCAAAAAAAACCTGAACAACTTTATTAGATTGTAATATATTTTAATAACACACATATAAAAGAATTATTTTTGATTTTAAAGTAAACACGCATAATCTTAAGTTATTTTGGGTACATAACCTTATTTGTGAAACCTCAACATGGTTTCCATTGTTGGCAAAAAGATATCGATTTCGGCTATCTAACTCTGGCCCACACTCGAATTGAACGCATTTCCATTAATTTTGGAAGAGGGGCCGTGATAATCCTTAGTCTCAATTCCCTTGAAATTTTAACACTTTAAGACTTGAAAACCTTGGTCGCTTTTACAATTCCCCAGACAAAAAAATCACATGGTGTTATGTCTGGGGACCTGGGGGGGCCAGGCTAAATTGGAACCACCGCGCCCAAGCTCCCACGACGAGGGAAACGTGTCATTCAAGTGATTCTCTTACAAATAAAGTTCCAGTGCGGAGGGCACCATCTTGTTGAAAAAAAAACGTTGGGCTGTAGGTCTTCTATAGCTGTGGGTAAGCGTAAGTTTTCTAGCATGTCTAGATAAATTTTACCACTAATGTTTTTTCATTGAAGTAACAACGGGCCAATAAAGTCTGTCATAGGAAATAGCACACCACACATTAACTTGGGACTGTCCTCGAACATGTTCCCGAACTTGATATGGTCTTTCTGGTACCCACCAAATACGCACGTTTATGTTTATTCACTTTTCCACATACATGTGAACGTGCCTCATCAGAAAAAACTGACCTTCTTTAGAAAGTTTCTCAATCAGCAGTAAACGATCAAGCACAGTAACTGCAAAGTGTTTACGTTTAAGTTTGTCATCTGGAAGTAATTTGCTGCAAAATTTGCAGCTTATAAAAGGGGGTTTTTTTTTCATTTTCAAATTTTTTCTTTAAAATTCTTGAACACCTTGGATTTTGGATAAATTTAACTCACGTGCTGCAGTGCGAATAGATTTTTTGAGAGGGTCTCCGTAGAAATGTTTGTTGCACGTTCTCAATAGCTTCCATTTTGCAGTTTAGGCTATCATTGTTTTTTTTGAAATGTTTTATGCTGCCAGTTAACATGAACCTTATCATACAGGCTCTAATGCTGTTCCTTGCTGGTGGACTGGCGACCATAAGCGTGTTTCTAAACTTCTTTGCACTACAATATCTGCTTTTGGATTTCAATGTACCACTCATACACACTTCTGCGCTTTCTCCTGTGCATTCATAGTGACTGCTTTATTGTATGTTTATGTTTTTGGGGATTACGCAGTTTGAGCAAACAACAATGAAAACAGCTGATCTTTACCAACTAACATTAAAAAAAACTTTATAAACTCTACCTCATGTGGTCATGCTTATAATAATCTAAATTTTAACTTTGCGGATTTTATTAGGCTTTAAAGTTGTTCAGTTTTTTTTTGGGACAACCGGAGTATTATAATATAAACACTTCACATGAAACAGTTATACTTGTTGTATCTATACTTGGTGTACTTCACTTTCACTAAATGCAAAAAATGAAGAAATAATACTGTTTAAGGAGCAGCACAGCTGAGTTCACCTAATAAAAACAACAGCTTGTAATAGACAAGAATAGCAACCTGAAAGTAAAATATATCTCGGAATTAAGTAGAAGCATGTGTATATTGATGGAAAACTTATGATGTTCGTGAGAAGAACTAGATTTTTTGTTTCCATATTAGGGTACATCACCATATATAATCAATTTTTTCAAAATGAAATAAAACAGCTACCTATATGTATTGTATATCATTTTAAAGGTAATATTTTAAGGAAAAAGAAGCAATAAAAAATCTAAAAAAGAGTTTTGTCAAAAAATTAAATTTTCATTTCACATGCCCTTATACTTTAGACGAACCTTATCAGTACAGGAAAACCATTGTTTTATCACACATGTTGGTAATTCAAGATACATACATAGGCCATTAACATGAATACTTCAAAAATACAAAACACATTTTAATAACACAAATTTGCTTAAAAACTACTGTCGTAAATGCTAAATTCCGTAGAGACTAGACAGTGAGGGGACTTTCCACCCCCCCCCCCTAAACGTTCAATCTCTTACTACATCCAGCAGCGCGTTGAGTCCTTGCCCAGGTTTCACCGCCTGTCTGGAGGCACGTAATTTATCAATCAGGGTCTTGAAGGTCTGCTTCGCGATCTGGGTTAGCTACTAATCCTCGGTAATTCTGGTGTGATCCATATTCAGCTTCCCAGAACCCTGATAAGAAGCTTGATGCATAACCAGTGCCAGGCTCTTGTATCTGTGTGTCATAGCATCACCCAGATCGCGGTTAAACCCTTAGTACTGGATTATAGGTTTCACCAGAACTCGTGTGCTTTGTGGGCGTAAGTGGGAAAGAATCATCATAGATTAGCCCGGACGCAGCTGCCCAGTTGAAGTTTCCGAAGACTCGAGTGCTTCTTCGATACCCAGTAGCTGTCAATCCAGCTTTGATGGTTTGCTGGACTGTCCAAGGTCAATCGTAAGCTAAACTGTATCATCCCGTCGGCTAATCCTTCCATACTCTCTGAGCATTGGTCCCCGTTATGATTCCCGCCTATCCACAGCCCCGCACGACATGAAGCCATGACGTCTTCTTATGTCAAATCACGGTCAAGGTTGGTTTCTGTGGACGACGGCAGCGGCATAGGAGCGCCAACTTAGACTTAGTGATAGTTTCCCCTTTTGGCAACATGCTACGTATATTAGCGTTTAACATTGTTGCAGTCCTAATGCTCGCCTTTGGCTTGAGCTAAATGGAGCAGATTGTATTTCAAAAAACTGCTATAGCTCTGCAAGATTATATCCGTATAATGTGCAAATCTGAGTAAGTTGGCAGCTTGGCGGCTTGTTGGCTGGCTGCAGGTTTCAGTAGCCGTTCATTCTGATGAAAGTACGTCGATCTCCTCAGGATGTCGTCTGGAAATCGCAGGCGCGATATTCTGCACTGCTTGTGTGTGGCTCAGAACCTCGCAAGCGGTAGTACTGGCGCTGATGTATAGGTTTATCATAGTTCATGCGGATTTAATCCGCCAGACAGCTCCTGACGAACACCTTTCTGGCCTCGCGCTGTTCCCAAGAAACTCTCGTCGCCCTATGTTCGGTGCAACCATTTCCAGTGTTGCTACTGTTAAAGAGTAACTCTGCAATATTTTCCCAACCCTCTATGATAACATCCGTCCTCTGCATAGATACTCAATACTGATGGCATCCATTTTCGCGCTCGTGAAAGTAGGGATGTTGATGTTTCTCCTAATCATCTCTGGAGGACAATTGTTGACACCGGAATGCAGAAACCCTCTTAGACCTTCTCGGTCCCAAGTCACTGGCTTTGAAAAAAGTTTTGATTGGCCATTTTAGGTAGGTACGGTGATAGCACGAACAACGCAAACTGGTAGCAATACAAACTTACTTAAACATTTTTGCCCTCAGTTCCTCGACAGCTGCTCAGTCCCCACCGCCCGATCAAAGCCAGAAATAATAAACACTGTTCTATATGGATGACACTGAAGACGCTGTGGTAAATTCAGAAGGCTGTGGATGAGAAGTCCACACAGCGTAGGTTTCCTCTATGAATGACGTCATAAGCATGTATACCAGGATGTATGCGTTGACAGGCTTTCGTTAGGTGTTTTGTTTATTAGATAACAAAAGTTGGTTTATATCCGCGTTTAGCAACGGATTTGGAAGGTGCTAGGGGTGTTTTCATATAAACACACGAGACTCACAGCTATGAGATAGTGTTGGAAGTTTCGATGATTAAAGTGGATTACGGCAGCCAGAACACAGGTAAATTAATAAAAAACACGACGAACCTTTCCGAGCAAACAATCACTTCAGCCATCTTGTGATCATATTTTATATGTACTTGACTTCATTAACGGCCTCGGGCTCTGGCTATAAGCACTGCAGTTTCCTTGTAAGCTTCCTGCAGTTCCTCCCGGAGGGCTTCGATATGATTGTCAAATATATATATATATATTCTGGCAGGTATTTCCTGATTGAGCTGGGTACCAGATGTGAAGAGGCGTCGAATCAAATAAAAGGAGCATCGAGGTGGATCTTCACTCCTTGCTGTTTCAATTTTGGGTGCGGGCCGGAGGCCGGGCGTGCCTAGCCTGTTCCTTTTTTTTGCCTTTTTCGGTATTCGTTCATCCTCTTCTTTATCTCTTTCGCGCCGTTTTTTTATCGGTTGGTGAGCGCTGTTCGTAGACAGGCGCATTAACTTCCCCCCAGTCTCTATCTCCGCTAGCTTCGTAACGTGCTTCTTCCTGATGCTGATTAGACGCGCAATCCCGTCACTATCATGTGGAAACCCGCGGCGGACCAGCGGCATGAAAGGTGGGGCGGGCGAGGGGAAGGTCAGAAAGAGGAGCGGGGGGAAAACGGGCGGGGCGGAGGGGGGGCGGGGGGGGGGAGGGGGCGGAGGCGGAAAAAGGGGGAAGAGCAGGCGAGCAATACAGGAGCGAAAAAGGAGGGGGGGGGGGTGAGAAAATCCATTCTTTCCTGTTACGGTGGTGGCTCGGCTTCGTCCATGGCTTCTCTCCCTGTGAGATCTTGCGTTTTCTGTCCCCCCCTCCCCGGCTAGCTTCCCGCTACCCTATGTCTGTGTCTTAGTTTATATTGCTCTCCTGGTCTCTACGTTTATCTCCTTTATCTGTCTCGTCTGTCTTCCTTGTTATTCTTTCACTTTCGAGCGCCCGCACCTGGCGGTTTCCTTGTGTCGCTGCGCCCTTCGTCGGCTCGTTTTCTCCGCCTATCCCGTCTCTTCCTAGTCTCCCCTAAAGCCTTTGTCCTCCCCCTTCCTTTATTTCGCTCGTTACTCCCTCTGCCTCTTATTGCTCTCGTTCTTCTTATATTTTTACTATTCCTTCCTTCTTCTCCCCCCTTCCACATTCCCACTTAATTCCTCTTCCCGGTATCGCCACTTAATCCCTCTTTTCTTTGTTCTTATTACCACTTCACCTCGCTCTCTCATTGCTTTTTGCTCTTCTTTGTATTTTCCCTATTTGCTCTTTCAAACTGCTAGTTTTCCTCCGTGTACCTCGCTTTTCTTCCATTTTGTTCTCTTTTTTCTCTTTTTCTCCACTACCTAGTGGCGCTCCTGGCTTAGTTTCTTTTTTCCCTTCCTTTTGCTTTCTCTCGCGTCTTCCGTCGTCCTTTTTCCTCTGTTTCCCCTCTTCCCTTTGCTTTACTGGCGTCTTCTTTGATCTCTCTTGTTTCTGTTGTTGTCCTATGCTTGCTCCTTACCGTCGTCTCCTGTTCCGCGCCTCTTTTTTCATTTGTTTTTTTCGATTTGCTGTACTCGCCCCTCCGTTTGTTTAGGTGGTCTGCATTGGCTCTTCGCTTCCTATCCTCCTACATCCCCCTTTTTCTTTCCTTTTTGTTTTTTTCCTCTTGTTATTGTTTCATTGTTATTTCTCCTTACTGCCGTCTCGCCCTTTTTATATTTCCTCTTTTTTTTCCTTCTTTTTTCTTATTTCCCTTTTTTTTAACGTCTCCGCCGGTTTGCCCCTTCAGTGTCTCCGCTCACTTCGACTCCCTTCTTTCCTCCCTTCTTCTCCTGCCACATCTGTCTTTCTGCTCCCTCTTCATCTGCTTCGGTATTCTCTCTCCTTTCCCTCCTCCCTCTTTTGTCAATTCAAACGTTTCTCTCCTGTTTCTTCCCTCCTCCTGTTCTCATCTCCTTCCTCTTGTCCTTTTTTATTTTCTTTTTGGTTTCATCCCCATATTTATCTGATTCCGTCCACCTCTTCCTTTGTTTTCCATTTTTTCCCTTTTTCTCTTCTTTTTTTTCTTCCTTTTTTTCCTCCTGCGTGTTGTCTTTGGTTCTCGTCCTTCCTCTCTTCCTTGTCTTCTTCTCAAGATGCTCCTCCTTTGGTCGCCTTGCCTTTCTCTCTTCTCTTTGATTTGCACCTCGTTTTTCTTCCTCACTTGTCCTTCATCACCTCACGCCAGGCTTACTTCGTAGATTGTCTTCGTCTTCTTTGTTTTCTCGCTTTTCCTGTCATCTTCTTCTCGTCTATTCCTCTTCGCTCCGACTCCTGACTCGTCTTCTCCTGTAGCCTTCTCCTTCTTTTTTACTCCCCGGTGTTGCTTTCTTACTTGTCGCTATCCCGCTGTATCTTCCTTTTGTTTCTCCTTTTTCCTAGTCGTAGTTTTCAATCCGCTTCCTTCTAGCAGTTTTCAAGCTCCTGTTTTTTTGCTTTTCGACGTCTTTTTTCACTCTCTTTCCATTTTTTCCTGCATCCGCCTACCATGCGCCTCTTTTCCTTTCTTGCTTGTCTTCATCCTTCTTTTCTTTTCTTGCTTTCTCTCTTTTTTCTCTTCTCCTCTCCACGCTTCACATCCTTTTACTACTCTTTCGTCTGCTAATGTCTTTATCTTACCCGCTCTCTTCTCCCCTCCTTCGTTTTTTTTTTGTCTCTCTTTTCGTTTTCCCAGTTGTTTCTTGCACTCCCCACTCGGCTAGTTACCCTTTTTCTTCTTTTTCTTTTCTCCTATGCTCATCCTCTTCTTCACTTTAACTCCTGCTCCCCGCTCCGGCCTCTTCCAAGCCTCTTTTTTCTTCCTCCTATCCTCCTTTCTCCCCCATTCTCCCTTTTTTCTTCTCGTACTAGCTAAACGTCCGTCCTTGTTTTGTCTCTGCCCCTCCTTTTCTTCTTGTTTTGTGGTGTTTTTGCTTTTTTTTCTTTACTTCCCTTGTTCGTATTGTTCTCCTTTCCTCCTCCACCATCCTTCCTCCTTCTTTATTTTGTCTATTTTCTATTCTCCCTGCACCCCTTCGCTTCACCTTCCCCCTTTTCCTCCGATTCTGTTTCTTTCTTCTTCCTACATCCTTCGAACGCTTTTCGCCATTCTTTTCTCCACCCTTTTCTCTTTTTTTTTCTGGTCCGCCCACGGCTAGTGCTTGTATTCCTCGCTTGCGTTTTTCCCCTCCCTCTCCTTCTCTTTGCTCATACTTCTCCTCTATCCGTCCTCACTCTTCTTTTATACCCGCGCTGTTTTTTTTCCGCCCTGTCTCTATCTCCTCGTTACTCCTGCTGCTTCACTCTGGCGTTGTACTGTCTATCGTTTTTTATAGATCTGTCTCGTTCCTCTTCACCGTCTCCGTGCGCTTTGGGGTGTTTTTGGGCGCGAGTTGTTCCTTTTTTACCTCCCTGTTGACCTTTGCGTATATTTGCCGACGTTGACAATCTCCTATGTTGCTGATTTTATTTTTCTCTAGTCTCCTACGTTCTTCCATTTCTCCTTGGTTTCCCTCTATCGTCTTCTTTTCAATTTCTATACTTTCTTATGCCCATTTCGTCGGTACTTTTATCCATGCACTCTTTTTCTTCCTCTTCTTGTACCATTTCCTCGTTTTGTTTGCTTCCTCCTTTTTCTGGTTTTGTCTCTTTGTCTCACTTCTCCCCCTCTTTCTTTTCTTTTGATTTTTTCTCATTCTTTCTGATGATATGTTCCCCACATCAGATTTTTTCTTCGTCTTGGGCTCGCGTCCAATGTCCTTTTTCTTCTTCTCACCTCCCACTTTCTGGTCGCCGGCCTAAGGTCAGGTCGTTGCTTTATCTGGCGTTAATGCCCTGCTTATGGTCCGTGTCGCCCTATCAACCGTTTACCGCGTCAGTTGTTTCTCTCTTCTCTTTGTGGGCGGGTGTCGTATCAGGGTGGTGCACTATTTGTCTCATGCTTGGTGTCCCTTCCCTCTGCTGTAGTCTCAGCTGTGTGTGTGTGTTTCGCGCCTGCTGCTTCATTTTTAACGCTTTCCCTGTATTCTCTTCGCCTCTCAAGTTTTTGCTTTCCCTGTTTTCTTTCCTTCTTTTCACTTGTCGCGTGGCGTGGGAGGCGGTCTGTTGGCATAGTCGCGAGTGATCACTCGCTATACTAGCTTGGTTATTCTATGTCCTCTTTAGTCTCCGGGGCTTGTCGTATTCTCCCTTACAGTTTTTTTTCTTTTTTCCTTCTATCCCTTTTGTTGGTGGCCTATTCCTCATGTTGGGTAGGGCTGTTGGATTTCCCCCTCCACCTTCTTTTCCTTCTTTCCTTCTTGTTTCTCTCTCCCTTCTTCCTCTCTTCTTTCGCCGGTCTTATTTTTCCCTTCTCCTCCTTCTTTCCCATTCGTATCATTAAACACCTTCCCCCTTTTTCTCACCTTTTTTCTAGTTTTTCTTCTGTTTCCCTTTAAGCTTTCTGGCCGTGGCTGCCCTCTATATACTTCTGTATGTATTCTTTCTTGTCTGGTTATCTTGAGTAGTGGGGGCGCTAAGTGGTGTGGAGCTGGCTTGATTTTGCCTTTGTTGCTGAGGTCTTCCCTCTCCTCTCCCTTTCTGCGTTCTTCGCCCATCATTCATTCTTGATTTCCTCCCAGCTTTTTACTACCTTTTTTTTCCTGGGTTTTTTTCTTTCATTCATATTATTCCTGCTTCGTTTTGTGTCCTCCTCCTTACCAAAACCGCCGCCTCCCTTCCCTACGCCACCTGTCGGATTTCTTTGCCCCCCTACCCCACTCGCCACCCTCCCTCCCGCCACTTCCCCTTCCCCCTGCTCTTCTCCACCCCCCACCCCCCTCGTCCCCGGGTGCACTGCCTCTTTCCTTCCCTCCCTCACGCCCCCCGCCTTACCCCGCCCCCTCCTCTCCCAACGCCCTCCCTCCCCTCCCCCCACCCCCCCCCCACCCCCCCTCCACCCCCCCTGCCCGCCACCGTACCTCTCACCCAGACCCCTCCCCCTCACCCGCTCCCCCCCCCCCTACACCCGCCCCACCCCACCACACTCCCCCCCTTCCCCCAAAACCTACCCCCTCCCTCCCCCCCTCCGACTCCCCACCGCGATTTGTTTCCCGCCCCCTTGTTTATGGCTTTGGTATGAACCGCCATCCTCCCCACATCCCTTCCACTACGTGGGTTTAAGCTTTCTGCATTCATCTAAGAAAACGTAGTTGGTTTACACAACTAACAATGTCAAAAACATGTTTCCCTGCCCACCTGTATTTAAATAGTAATTACAGAACAAAATTCTTATTATACTATGTGCCCACTTTAAAAAAAAAAAAGTTATAAAACTTGAGAAATAAAACACTGTTTACACAGGCACACACTGTTTTTATTTGTTATTTTATTCATTTTCATAAACTTTTTCATAGATACTTAATTTTCATGGATTTTTTTTCATAGAAACGTTTATAAAAACTGGGTATAACATTTTTCTTTACTAAAGACAGTAGGCCACGCCTCTTAGTTTTCTGTGAAGTTAAACATCCTTTGTAAGCCTTTTTCGTGTTAAGTTTTTTTTAACTGGTGCGTATTGCTTGGTACTCTTCTCCCTGGTTTTTCGTTTTTTGCGGGAGGCTCAAACTCTTCCATTCAAGTTGATTAGACCATAATCCCTGGTCACTGTAGGAGGTGTTTGTAAAAAAAACACAATGGTTTGTCTTTTTCCACTCTTATTTGTTGATGACATTGCACATAACACTTTTTTTCTGCATTTATTCTTTGAGAAGTTTTGACCTTAAATGGGAAGTAATTCTTAAAATCATAAAGTCCTTCATGATCCAATTCGTTTCACTTTGAACTGTTTGGCCATTTTCTTGACTGTTCTTATCAAAGATACATATTGAATCAGGACGTATACGAATGTTCTTATCCGAATGAAATCGATTTTTTCTCATTGTAAAACAGATATTTTCCTCTTTACAACAAGTAAAAGTATAACCGGATTGGTTGATATACAAGGCAATAAAAAACCTAAAACGAGATGTCCCGTATATATTGGACTTAGCACTAAAAGGGTTAAAGGCTTGATATTCTCGAATAGATAGGTACAAACTGCGGTAGTAAGTTTATCAGCCCCAAAAATGATCTGAAGCGTTCTGTTAGCCTATTAGGCGGTCAAAATTCAAGATGTCCTTTATCTGTCCTGAAAATCGGACTTAAACTTTTTTAGCACTGACCGTATGGTCTTTAATTTATACATTTCTTCACTTCTTGTCTTAGACGTCTTGATAACCGATAATGCACTTGTGCACTCGGTGAATTTTGTAGTTGGTCTTTGGTACATTTAGCATTCTTTTCATGACAGAAAATGGTGTTATATATTGTTGCTTCCACTTATATAAGTTGACTTTAACCTATTTTCAGCATAGCTTATTGTTGTTTTCAAACTTTAGATGGAAATCATTTCGCAGTATACAACAGTTCTCCAAGCCATTTAGCTACAAATATCAGAAAAACTAAAAACGCATATTCTCATCTCTATAGTTAAGAAATGTTCTTCCACTTAAACAAACAGACCGAACTGTAGCCGTTTTCCAATTGTTACACCAAGCCCTCAACGGGTTTGAAACTACTGTGATAGGCTTTTGGTCGATACAACTCACACATGGAGCGACCTGGTGTCACAAAGATAATTAACCTTTCGCGTTGGTCAACCAGGCTTTACCTACAAGCACACCTAGGTTTATCCTAGATTTTTAGACCTAACTACTTGATTTATGGGGGCAAAATAGGTTTGCTTCTTCCCAAATTGTTAAGGGCCTATTATGAGAACTAACCTCTGGACCCTATCTTGCCTTGGAGTACTGTCTGTATTGTCCTAGCACGTTTTCTCTCCTTCATCTCGGTCTAAGCCTTGGCATAGTGTGGTTATCCTGCTTGACTTGTTACCTTGAATTGGGGAGTTTCCCTATTACACTAACGCTAATTCCCTCACCACTATCGAGCCCCCTCGCTCGTTTCCCTAGCCTCCCACCTTTTGATTTCCCCCAATCTACAGTTAACCCTTAGGGTTGCTTCTTTCACCCAAATTGTTAAGGCTTATGTAGAACTACTCTGGACCCTATCTTTGCTCTGAGTACTGCTGTATTGTCTGCACGTTCTCTCCATTCATCTCGTTCGTAAGCCTTGCATAGTGTGGCTATCCTGCGTGACTTTTTAATCTGAATATGGGGAGTTTTCCTTTACACTAACCCTAATTCCCTCCTCTATCGTCCCCCTCGCTCGTTTCCCTAGCATCCACTTTGAGTCAATCTACAGTTATCCCTTAGGTTGCTTCTTTCCCCAAATTGTATTAAGGGCTTATGAGAACTACTCTGGGACTCTATCTCTTGCTCTTGGAGTAGCTGCTGTATTGTCTACACGTTTTCCTCTCCATTCATCTCGTTCGTAAGCCTTGCATAGTGTGGCTATCCTGCTTGACTTGTTATCTTGAAATGGGGAGTTTCCCTTTACACTACGCTAATTCCCTCCTCTACTCGTCCCCCTCTCGCTCGTTCCCTAGCCTCCACTTTGATTCAATCTACAGTTATCCCTTAGAGCGCTGAATACAAAATTCTTATATTTTCCCCTAGCTGTTCCTATTAGCGTAAAAAAATTAATTATTTAATTTTGTTGAAAGTATTCTATTTGATTAAATTAGTTCCAAAGTTACTATAGGGCAAAAAACATAAAAAACGTAATTTTTTTTTTAGACTTTTGTTTTTTTATAGATTAAAATTTATAGCAAAAAAGAGGGAATTTGCTTAAATTCAAACAATATTTTTTAAATGGAAACACTTCAAAGCATGAAGTGTTTTAAATTGGAGTCACAATTTTTGAAATACTATAACTGCAAAAAATATTCAGAATAGATAACGTATAATAACAACTCAACACAGTAACAAGCATAAGAGCAGGTCTCGTAAACGTCACACTCGTCGCTCTCACCACGCGGAAAACCCGTAAGACGCGCCAGTCTGCAGGTCAGAATCGCTTTCAGTTGCATGACAACCAGTTTCGCATCGTCAACGGGGTATGCCGAGAACAATGAATTGAGCGCAGTCACTTGTTTGAGGTTCGATTCAACATTCTACCACATTATATCGGCAGTTTTACGAACTATAGTTCACGACAAAAAATAAAAACTTCGATTGCGGGATTTAAAGTAATACGCGCGAAGCGTCATTTTCACCGCGCGAGTATTCCCGTAATACGCGTAGTAAAGGGTTAATTGTGAAGTGACTTACACGATTACATCTGTAGCAAATTACTCTACCATCTGTTGTACGACCTTGGTTTGTACCTCTTTTAAAACCATGTTTCTGCTCATGTTTACATCTCACTAAGGTTACAGTAATCAACACGAGAAGCTGGTTGTTTCCACATTTTCTGTACATATGTAGTTACACAAATGGTATTTATAAACAGTAAATAAACTATGACTTAATATTAATTAGTAATTAAGATCACCTACTCCATTTTAGTTCTCAAAATTAATGAAAAAACCGGTCATGTTTGCTTGTGACACTACACATGTACTGTTATGTAAAATAAAAATAAAAACTAAGGACTAGGTAAAACCCTATACTAAAACAAGTGCAATAAAGTAGACAGTTGAAGGCATGGCCTGCACAGCCCTGAACTTGACCATATCCAATAGGAGATTGCTATGTTGCCAAACGGACACAGAGTTTAACTCAGGGTCGTTGGTACTTAATCTTTAGCCTTGGCGCTCTGGAAAATATGAGCTATTAGATGCTTTGCAGATAAAGACCATGAAAGATATACGTTTTGGTAAAAAAATAGTAATTTATCTAGGCCTAAAATAAAAGTAACTAGTAATACACTTTCTATTTTATACAGAACATCTACCCTTTTTTATCTTAATGAAAAGATAATTAAAACTAAAATTCAAGGTATTTTCTCTAAAATGCAACTGCCAGTTTACTATATAATGGACATTATAGATTTCAGTAACATTCATTAATGCTAAAAGGAAACACAACACGAACACACATCAAAATCGTTCAGATAATTTTCTCACAGTAAGAGAAAATTATATCCCATATTCAAAAGAGGTTATTCCAGGCGTGAGACACATGCACTGTGCCATTATTGGCTGGAGCCCAACTGTCTTCTCAGCTGCAATGTATCAGGTGTGACAATAGATTGTACCGTACCTTGTAGTTGAAACTGTAAACTGGATAGGCTATTGTAAGATAAAAATGGATTATAGTTACCGTCAAACAGGCTAACTTGGGACAGTTTTCAACTTTCCCGCCGTTTTATGTCTACTCTTAATTTAGTGGAAAGTTTGCTTTCTCATGTAAAACTTAGGTCTTAGTTAGAACTTTTAAAAAACATTTTCAAATTTTCGCTAAATTACCCAGGTTGCTAAAAAAAAATTATAAACATTGTGTCCCAACTTACCCTTGAAGGTTGTTTAACTTGGGACAGTCATATAAATTCTGTGTTAAAGAGTTGTTAAGGTCTCTGCAGGCTAACTTGGGACTGAGAACTTTGTGGTAAACATTGTTCATGCTAAAATAACATTGATTCAACCAATTTTACAGTATGTTAATGGTGTAAATAATTAAGTACTATATTTTCCCCATTGGGAAAAAAATGAAACGAACAAAGAACGTGTGGAAAAAATAAATTAAGACTCAAGTGTGAAATACATAATTATTTTAATTTGAAAAACAAAGTGTTCCATAGTACACATAGAATTAAAACTATATATTGGGTGTCCCAGAAGGAATGCAATTTTATTTTGGGGAAAGCCGAATGTCCAAGAGAGATAAGATAAATAGCTTATCAGGGCTTTGTAGCCATGCCCGCGGAAAATCATTTTGCCATGAATCGCTTTACCGGTGAGCAGCGTGCTTTCTGTGTGCGCGAGTATTACCATACGCTTTCTTATGTGACAGTTCGACGACACTTCCGCGCTCAATAGACTTCATGATCTCAACCAAACGCCATCAGTGAACATAATTAAATGCTGGGTGCGCAAATTTGAAGCTACAGGATCAACTATGAACCCTCGTCCCATCGGTCGCCATAGAGAAGTGCGTCTGAACAAAATATCGAGCGTGTCCGAGATGCTGTGGAGGATAATCCACATCGATCAGTAAGAAAACACGCTGCTGCTTTGAATATACCCCGAACCAGTATTCATCGCATTTTGAAACAAGATTTGAAGTTACGCCCGTACAAAATCCAGTTCGTACAGGCAGTGAAAGAGACTGACTACCCGCTTCGGCTTAACTACGTAAACGAGATGCTTCGTAGTTTTAGAAATTTCAATAACATAATCTTCAGTGATGAAGCACATTTCCATGTCGATGGATATGTGAATAAGCAAAACTGCCGTTGTTGGTCTGCAGAAAATCCAAGGGAGAAACACCAACGCTGTTTACATTCCCCGAAGGTTACTGTCTGGGCGGGAATGACTCAAAACAGGCATCATTGGGCCGTATTTCTTTGAGGATAACCAAGGGAAACACTGTGACAGTAAATTCCCAGCGATACATAACAATGATTAATGATCATTTACAGCCGTTCTTGCAGACGTTACCTCGGGCTAACAGGCAAATATTGTGGTTTCAACAGGACGGAGCTACGTGTCATACAGCAGGAAACTCCATGACTGCAATAAGGCAGCTGTTTCATGGGAAAGTCATTTCCAGATTTGGTGACATCAACTTTCCTCCGAGAAGCCCAGACCTAACTCCACTGGACTTTTTTTGTGGGGGTATCTAAAAAAGTCGGGTGTACAACAACGCTCCTGCTACCTCCGATCATCTGAAGCAAAATATTCGTGAGGAAATTGAAGACATCCCACCAGAACTCTGCCGTCGAGTTTTCGCAGATATAAGGTTTCGTTTGGCGGAGTGCCGGCGCCGGAGGGGTCTACATCTGGATGATGTAATCTTTCACAAGTAATTTCCCCGAAGTGTAAAAACAGGTAATCCTGGAATAATTGCTCTAAATAAAGCCATTTTCTCTTTTTTTCTTTTTAAAAGTGCATTCCTTTCTGGGACACCCAGTACTTAGTCCATTTCATATGGAAAAATATATCTTCCCCTTGACACATTGATGGGTTTAACTTCCTCCAAGATCTGTGAGAAATCCACGGTCATAATGTCATCGATTTCTGGAAAAATATACTTATTCATGGCTTTGGTTGATCTTCTAAAAAACTTTACTTCAACATCAGAGTTTTTAACAGATAAAATCTTGCCGATAAACTTTTTTACACTTTCCTTTTTAGTTCCCTCGTCATACAACACTTCAACCACTACGAAAGAATCAAGAGTGAGATCTTGCAGTTGCACAGTTTTTTAGGCAGCGCACCACTACAACCTGGTCTTTCAAGCTGCTTTTCTTCGCTGACATCTTCATCCTCAGAGGAAAAGTGCATCTCATCAGACATATCATGAAGAGAATAGTGTCCATCCGAATCCTCGTCACTGGATTCTTCAGCTGTAGGCTTTTTTCTCTTGATTGGTCTAGTAGGTTTTGCTTCTGTTGTTTCAGGTTCACTAGAGTTCTTATTTAAGTCATCCTGGGTCACACTTTTTCCTGGAGCAACATCAATTTTTTTCTTCTTCTTTTGTTTTCTTAGTAGAGTTGTTTCACTTTTTCGTGCTTCTTCAAGGTAAGCTTCAAAGCTGTTTACAATGAGAGAGTGATTAGAACCACTGATTTAAAATGGGGCTCTTTTTTCTTAGCCAACCTCTTTAAAACCTGATCTCTGTTCAAAGGAACAACACCTGATGCTTTGAAACCCGACTTAAGATTGTTGACAGTAGCTTCCTGGCCGATAGAAACTAAACATTTATTCAGTAGACGAGGGAAAACATCTTTTGAAACTCCTCCACGATTTTTGCTCTTCCATTCATCCTAAACTTCTCTCCACTTCACCTTTAGGGGTTTGAAAAATGCTACGTCAAGCGGCTGGCAAATACCTGTGCTGTTAGGTGGTAGAAAAACAAATCTTATTTTGTTCTTTACACACTCATCATCAATAACCCAAGGCGAAACATGACTCGCCAAATTGTCTCCAATCAGAACTTTAGGACTGTCTTTGAAGTTTTTGAAGTAGGGTAAAACTATTGTTTTAAACCAATCTTCAAAAATTTCCATAGTGAACCAACCACTTTTTGATCTGTTGTACACACTACCTTTTGGCCCATTTTCACACCAAGAGCTATACAAGTTCTCTGCTTTATACACTATGTATGGTGGTAATAAGCTTCCATCTGAAGCCGCACTGAACATAACTGAGGTACTGGACTTTGACGAATCAATTATCCTCTCGGGGTGGCGTATTCCACGCCGTACTATAACATTTTTTCTTTCTGGGTCATCTGTCAAGTTTGTTTCATCATAATTAACAATTAGATGAGGGTCCCAAGTCTTTTAGTGTTGCTGTAAGTTCATCAAAGTACTGATTCACTGTTTCAGCATTCACACCTGCTCTGGATCTTCTAACATTTTGACATAAGAGTTTTGTCAGTGTATTTGAATATCTTTTAACAAAAGAAATAGTCCAATCTCTGCCTGGCATGTTGTTCTGAAAGCGTCTTTCACTTACACCTTGCCTGTCCAAAAATGATTTCACAACTAGTCGAATATCAAAAATGGTAAAGGGAAATCCCCAATCTCCAGCCAAAGCTATACACTCTGCTATTACTTCCTCACTTTCTTGATCAAACACATATGGACGGCCAACCTTCCCAGTGTTTTTTTTTTTCATTTTTGTATCGGTTTAAAGTTGACTTCGACACACCAAACTTTTCAGCCGCTTTGCGAAAGGACATGCCTTTTCCAACTTCCGTAAGTGCTTTTTCCATTTGTTCATGATCAAAGTCTTTATATTTTCTCTTTTTTAAGTTCTTTTCTTTCTTTTTTCCATCCATTTTAGTCAATCTGGAACAATAAAACACATTATTAGTTATTATACACTTTTATACACATAAAAAAACAGAGTAGGGTAACTTGGGCCACTGTCCCAAGTTAGACCACTCAGTGCCTGTGGGAATTTTTTTTTACTAGTCAACTAAAGTTGGCAGCACTGGAAGATCAAGACATAAAGCAAAGTTTTGCAAGGTTCAATTTTAATGATAAGATTATACTCGTAAGTACATGTTTTAGTTACTGAATGACACTTACCTGATGATTAAAAGTCCAGACTGTGATGAAAAACCAGTAACAATACACTAACAGCACACTCAAACTCTTCAAAGCTCATTAACTCAACTCCACGTGGGAGCAGTAAAAAAAAAAAAATAAACAAAACAACAAAACGTCCCAAGTTAGCCTGTTTGATGGTATAATATATAGTTAAAAATATTTATAATTTTTGAAGAAATAATTGTAAATTTGGCTATAATAATTGAGGAACTAAAATAAAGCTTACCACTATACATAAACTAATATGTTAATGCTGAGAACAAAGCCAACCAGCCATTCCTAGCCTCTCAGTTTAATATAATTTAAACTCTTTAAGAACTTCAATCTTTTGACAGGTATAACGTTGAAGGAAATTTAATTCAACAAGGTTCTTACAGAGTATAAGTGAATTTGGAAAACAGTGCTATGAGAACCTTGTGACAAATACCGCGCGGAACTAAGTTAGCAGTATAACATATCGTCGCTTAAGAAACAACACCGCATAAGTTACATTCATACAAATTTTCAGTAAAGGCTTAAAACTGCGTCAAAATTTATAATTTAACAATAAAAAGTGAAACACGTACAAATGCATCTTGTAAAATTCTAGTAAGTGGTTTATTGTGAAAATTCAAAATATTTTCTGTTTTTATTATTTTAGTGGAAATAGGCGGTTTTAAATAAATATATTGAAGAAGTTTTTTTTATCTTTTAATTAAATTTTTCAAAAATACAAAATTACTAATAAAACCAAAAGTGACTTTATTGTTTGTTTGAGATACTTAAATAAGTTAAGAAACGAAATTTCAAATTCCATCTAAATTTCATGAGGTACTTGGTTATGAAATGCATGTTGGTTAACGCACAACTATAGGAACAAGTTTAACTTCTTTTTTGTTTGAAGCATCCATACTTAACGCAACAAAGTTTGCATTTGATAAATCATTATTTAACTCCTCAAGTGCCAAAGGTGCTATCACATTTAAAATTATAGCTTTATATTTAGTTTTGCCCAAGGGAAATTTCGGTTCAAAAATTTTTAAATTAACTTTGAGGAGCACGAGTTTGAATTAAAACTCAAATTGTGATTCGTTTTATGATACTCGTTGTCTTGTGGATTGATGAAAATTACTAATAAAACC
Organism: Homalodisca vitripennis; assembly: GCF_021130785.1. NCBI lineage: Eukaryota > Metazoa > Arthropoda > Insecta > Hemiptera > Cicadellidae > Homalodisca > Homalodisca vitripennis. Next base: position 61,096 of record NW_025778731.1, read on the forward strand.
AAAAGTGACTTTATTGTTTGTTTGAGATACTTAAATAAGTTAAGAAACGAAATTTCAAATTCCATCTAAATTTCATGAGGTACTTGGTTATGAAATGCATGTTGGTTAACGCACAACTATAGGAACAAGTTTAACTTCTTTTTTGTTTGAAGCATCCATACTTAACGCAACAAAGTTTGCATTTGATAAATCATTATTTAACTCCTCAAGTGCCAAAGGTGTTATCACATTTAAAATTATAGCTTTATATTTAGTTTTGCCCAAGGGAAATTTCGGTTCAAAAATTTTTAAATTAACTTTGAGGAGCACGAGTTTGAATTAAAACTCAAATTGTGATTCGTTTTATGATACTCGTTGTCTTGTGGATTGATGATTTTGAAAAAATTTGGAATTTTGGAACAACCAGCAAGGTTCAATAAACTATTTTTATGTTTCTTTGAATTTAAATGATCTTTAACATCAGGTTGGCCCCCATGAGGTACAGAAAATTCAGAACCACATTGTTCACATTTAACTTTGTCAACCTGTGTACATACCTTCTTTAAGAAAGGATACTTGCTCTGAAGGTTGTCATTAAATCTTCAGACTTTTTTAGGCATGATGTGGCTACTAAATTACTAAAACGTCACTCAAACAGGCACTAAAGTTTTAGAATACAAAGAAAACACTAAATTAGTTTTGAGCACTCCGAACTCACAGTATAGCGTAAACAATACATCAACAACACAAGGGATATATACTGTCATAAATAGGATTGGAACGAAATATCCACTATTCACGTGAAACTAGCGACAGAATATGGGCTAATGGCGGCTGTTTGTTTACTTTCTTCTTCAATCGGAATCGACTCGCGTTTTTTCCGTAATTTCTCGGCAGAAATCGTTTCCGTAATAGGTCGGTTTATTTCGGGACCCACGCTGAACCGATCGAGTGTCGGGTAGTCGTGAACCTCTAGACTAAACTACAACTAGGCCTAGCTCAATTGTTTTAAACATTCGGCTCCTCTGTCAAGACCAGGACAAGCAGGCAACCGGGCGGGACACCGCGACAAGCTTGCAAAACCGGGACTGTCCCGGCGAAACCGGGACGTATATGGCAAATCTACCTATAATGAAACGAACTGTAAATGCTTATAAGAAGATTTTTTTCTATCGTCTTGATGTGACACTCTACAATGCGTTCTGTATTTTTAAGAAAATCAAAAAGATAAAAAAGATCCATTTTACAGATTTTCGACTAAACCTTGTCGAACTTATTTTGACCGCAGTAATAATTCCATCAAAGACATTACCTGGAAGAGCCCCAATCAACCCGTCACCATTGCGCCTCCAGGCAAAGCAGTGGGCACATTTTCCTATGAAAGTCCCACCCACAGCAAGCAAACTTCATCCGACCAGAGCTTTTAAAGTTTGCACTTCCCACAACAAGAGGTCTGAGACTGCTTGGATGTGCGACCGATGTCAAGTTCCACTGCATCTTGAAAAATGTTTCAAGGGTTTTCATACCAATCTAAACTACTAAAATCCTTAAGAAACATGTGTATATAGTGTAAATAATAAGACTTAGTATCTACAGTTATCCAGTGTTTTAAAATTTCATTTCAATACAGATTAAATTCCATGGAAACCTACAACTGATGATGAAATCGCAAATGCAGAACCGTAAGTGATCACAAAACTGTTTGCTGCATGTTTATTTTTACAGTTATAAATGTAAGTATTTGTTTCCACGTAAAAAACATTATAAAGTTTCAAAAAATATATAGTTTAGCTGGCTTAACATTTTTGAAATAGTTTTTATAGCAAATTGCTTTTAAAATTTCTAAGAAAAATTAATACTATTTTATATTTATTACAAAACAAAACAAAAATTATAAGTTTATCTTTAATAGAAATTATTTCATGAATTTTTTACCAACTGCCTGCAAAAGAGCTAATTTTAATTGCCTTGTAAAGGTCAGTTCAGAATCAAGTTAACTACTTCTTAATGGGTTAAACTCTTTAAGTACTTCGATCTTTTGACAGGTATGACGTTGAAGAAAATTTAATTCAACAAGGTTCTTACAGAGTATAAGTGAATTTGGAAAACAGTGCTATGAGAACCTTGTGACAAATACCGCGCAGAACTAAGTTAGCAGTATAACATATCGTCGCTTAAGAAACAACACCGCATAAGTTACATTCATACAAATATTCAGTAGAGGCTTAAAACTGCGTCAAAATGTATAATTTAACAATAAAAAGTTTAACATGTACAAATGCCTCTTGTAAAATTCTAGTAAGTGGTATATTTTGAAAATTTAAACTATTTTCTGTTTTTTTGTATTTTAGTGGAAATTGGTGGTTTTAAATAAATATATTCAACAAGGTTTTTTTAATATTTAATTACATTTTTCAAAAATACAAAATTACTAATAAAAACAAAAGTAACCTTATTGTTTGTTTGAGATAACTTAAATAAATTAAGACAAGAAATTTCAAATTCCTTCTAAATGTCATGAGGTACTTGGTCATGAAATGCATGATAATCTACTGGAATTTGGGCTTTTCAACTCTTAAAGACGCTGTCACTTTGAGTTTTTAACCTTCAGCGGAGTTTTATTGATACATGGAGAGTCTTTAATTGATCATTTCTTCACTTCTTTTCTTCGAGCTGGAAGCTCACCCTACTCGTCAACAAAATCTATTTTAAATTCGAGCGTCCCATCCGGTTTGTAACACAATGATTTTAAGTAATGCACTGTGAGATCTCCCGCTCTCCTTCCAGGCTTTACTGAATCGTACATAATTGTATCTTTTTGTAAAAAGTCACAGAAAAATCATAGGGAAGATAGGTTGACCTGTACGGGAATGTTTTTTTTTCTTGCTTATACAGTCAATCGTGAGGTACTGACTTGGTAGGTAGATTTCCCTTACAGTTTTCTTGTTTTTGGTTCCTCTTTTAGGGTTTACAATTGTATCGATCGTTAAATGTACTCTGTCACATTCCATCATTGTATGACCTTTAGCAAGATACTTTTGTTCAATTGCCACTTTTTTCCACACTTAAATGGTTAACGCAATTGCCCCAACGCTGCTCCGATTTTGATAACCACATCCATCCGACCACATGACAACAGGCTTCAGGTCTGTCTCAAAGACATTATTTAAGTGATCAACGATGCAGGATACAAAGGACGAAGCAGATATATCACTCTGTGTCTCATCCCACCAATAATTCATTGCATCGTGGGTTTTTCAATTGTAAATTGTAAAGTTGAGAACACATACAGTAATTGTGTCTTGTAATACATTGCTGACGCGTTGACACAAGGAAGAAGTTTGACAGCCTGAGTGTCTTGAGTGAATACATGGATGTTAGCTTCTTCACAATCCTTCTTCTTTTTGATCCTTGCGTTGTCCTTTTGGGATATGCGTTTATTATACCCATCTTGAGATACTGTGCCGTTTTTCAATTCAAAGCTGTGACATACGTCACATTGATCCTTTTTCGGTTGGAATAAACTAAGGTTTTGCCTCTCAAATTCCTGGTAAAAATTGTATCTGCTTAGAGGGGGATGTTTATCACTGCATTCTTCTTTGTATAATTCGTACACCTGTGTTTTGGATTCAAAACATGTCTCTAGGTATAATTTTTCGAAGTTGATCTACTGTAGTGGCTTGGTAACTTTGTAAGTTTACTAAAAAACCGATGAAGTGTTCGTGTTTTCCTTTTTTGATCTTTTTCCTTTTTTGTTTCTTCGTGTAACGACTAAGGATGGCACAATTTTATTTTCAGAAACTGAATCGATTGGAGTGTGTCCTTCACCGTATATCCAGTACTTCACAGTCCATTTTTTATGCCAAAGGTATTCAAAAACATTTGTTGACAGACTTAGACTGTTTTTCTACTTACTACAAAACGATATTGTAAAGTATCACTTCTCGATGTTTCAGCTTCTGTTCTTTTTCTTGAAACTTCATCTCGACCAAGCTGACAATATACACTTTTCACTGGTCCCAATTAAGAGTTTTCCAAAAGCTTTCCCCCTCTTCTTCTGTTACTGATGGGCAAGCTCTTTTTGTTGAGTGTTCATAAAAACAGAAAGTACATATAGGACATAAACGTTTTGCCTCCCTCTGATTGTCTTGTGCAACTTTACCTGCGCCAGCTCTTCTATATCCCAAATATGCCTCACCTTGCTCCCTTTTCCTTATAGTTATTTTTTCCAATTTTCTATATTGTCTTTTTTTCTTCGCCTGTTATGAATATTGTTTGCTATGTAATCTTCGTTTACGTTTTAAATTTTTTCCTTAAGTACATTTTTTTCATGTGTGCATTTCCATTATTTACTATCTATTCTTCCATCTCTTGACTCTTAATCTGTTGTGTTTTCTGGCTGATTGTATCTGGTGTAAACGTTTTGAAGTAGGAATAATAATTCAAATCATCTGGATCTGAATCTTCGTATTCTGACTGATACAATTTGAAGTTCATATTCTAGGTTCTAATCTTAGTTGGATTCTCATGTCGATTATTAGTTTATTAATGTATATTTTATTTGTTACGCTAATTTATCTTAGATTTACGCTTGTTATTTAGTTTTTAATGTTTGTTCTTCTGTTTGTTAGATTTACAAGTATTACCAGTATGGCCCATTTACAGCCATGCCGGTAGTAATGTTTTCATTCCCTTTGTTTCGTTATTTAGTATGTATTCCCGTTATTTAGTTTTTAATAATTTCCAGGCCGGCCCATTTACAGTCACTGGCAATAAACATTGTTGAGTTTGGTATATTGTTATTTATTTTATGCGATACCCTTGTAATTTAGATTATAACTTTTTTCAGAGTGGCCTATTTACAGTCACCTTGACAAACAATTTTTGAGTTGCTATATTATTTTTGTGTGTTAATTATATGATATCTATAAGGTACTGTTTAAGGTGTCTTTATTTGGCTATACCTTATAGCACGAGTAAATGACAACGCTACAACACTAGGTGGTTGTCATGTTTTCAGAGACCATTGATAACATCTTGTGTTTTATGGGCCTATAAAAAGAGAGAGTGAAGAGCCCGCTTAAGGGACCAAGCCTTTCTATCATGCCGAAATAACCGTATTGGAAAATTCGTTCTCGGTCCACAAAATTGTAACTCTAGTCTTCTTGTTTGTATTCGACACCGAACTCGTTCATCAGACCTGGAATGTCTGAGCAGTACTCTAAATCACCTTCTTTAAACAATGTTGAAAACTGTTTCTCTCTCTTTCTATACACATATAAATGTTGGTTCCAACAGCCAACAAGTTTAGAACCAAGCAATTCAGCTTTCTCTTTTGTTAACCCATGATTCCTAACCAAGTCGTTAAGCTCGTTCTGCAGTGAACAGTTTGGGCTCTATATTTCCTGTAGTACAATGGAACTCTTCATCATCTTACTCATCTAGCTCTGACTGTACATCACAAAACATTTTAGTTTTAACAGAATTCATATCATCTGGAGGTGCTGGGACCGGCAAATCTACATTGTGCCCTACTGGTCGGATGGTAGACATTAGGTTAGGGTAGTTTTTCGTTACCTTCTCGTTTTTCGAGTTATGGCCAGTAATATCAATACTGTAAAAGTAGCAATCATCAATGTGATTTCTAGGTTCCCTCCATACCATAGGAACAGCAAACTTAAACGCTCATGTAGTAAAAAGCAGTGAGGTTAGGTTGGCAGTAAACAAAACATCAGCTGTGAGCAGAAAAATATAATCCCCCTTTTTCTGGACAGTAAATGTGTTGCAGCAGTTGTTTCTGCCTACCCTTCATACAGCCAGTAAAAATATTTTACAATTACATTTGAACTATATAAAAACTGATAAAATTTTTTAAAATAAAAAAAATAAATGTATGTGCAAATGTGAAACAAATGGTAGGTGATAAAGCCTAACAAGTGTCATATTTTGGTCTAGCACCCTAAAAAACATAAGAATAAGATGTTTTAAGAAACAAAAAGCATTAAGAATTCTGCGCTTCATCAGTTAATGTGAACAGAAAATGATTGTGCATTACGAAAATATAATTTTATTAGTATTAACAATGAGTTATCTGAATAAATCCAGCCTCAACTAGTTATACTTGGCAATTATTATGATGCAAAAACTACTAAATAGAGAAACTACACTCAATATTATTAAATAGGCCTTCTCCAACTTTGTTTAAACAGACTGAAATTGTGTAATGTTTGACTTTGTAAAGTTTTGTATAGCTTTTACATGGTATTTTCATTCATTTTGTCTTGTCCTCTCAATTTGACCATCTGGCTCTTAAATTGTCCTAGCATCGACATATTATAATACACACACACACACACACACACACATATATATAATTGTATGTACATACATACGGCCAAATACAAAATAATTGAATCGGAAAAAGTAAGCGCTCTGTGGTGTAATGGTAGCACATTCACCCGCAAGTGAGAGATCCGGGTTCGACTCCCGGCGGAGCAAGTACTTTTTGTGATTCAATGTTTATATAAGGCTATTGCCATTAAATAAGGCTATTGCCATTTATACAATTTAACGTAAATAAAAAGTCATTTAACATGTATTTGGTCTTCCGATCATATGTTAGTTTGCTTATTTAAACACATATGTGACAGATACGGCCAAATACAAAATAATTGAATCGGAAAAAGTAAGCGCTCTGTGGTGTAATGGTAGCACATTCACCCGGCAAGTGAGAGATCCGGGTTCGACTCCCGGCGGAGCAAGTATTTTTTGTGATTCAATGTTTATTGAAATTAAATAAGGCTATTGCCATTTATACAATTTAACGTAAATAAAAAGTCATTTGACAGGTATTTGGTCTTCCGATCATATGTTAGTTAGCTTATTTAAACACATATGTGACAGATACGGCCAAATACAAAATAATTGAATCGGAAAAAGTAAGTGCTCTGTGGTGTAATGGTAGCACATTCACCCGGCAAGTGAGAGATCCGGGTTCGACTCCCGGCGGAGCAAGTACTTTTTGTGATTCAATGTTTATTGAAATTATATATATATATATATATATATATATATATATATATATATATATATATATATATATATCGTCGGCGAATAAACAATACCGCCTATCTACAGTTTGGGTAACTTTACAAGAACCACAAAAAACAGATTATTCTTATTACGGATGAGAATAAACCCTAGATTTTTTTAACTAACAAAGGGACCACGTTGTTGATGGTTTATAACATTGTAATTAATCATGTACAATATTTGCCTTTCGTCCGTTTATTAAATCACTTAGGCGGTAATGCCACGTATTCTTTTCGTGTTTGTAGATTAGCGGTTTTGTTTTTTGCACTTGAAGGCGGTATTAGCCTTCAATTTTAATAAGGTAAAATTATATTAGGCGTTATTTACCAAAGGGAAAAAATTGACACAGTTTGTTAGGAATAGTTTGTTTCTTACTATTACTGATAAAATATCGTACCTCGAGATCAATTAAAATACTAAATTGTTAGGTACATAGTTCAGCCTTTTTCAAGTCTGAACAATATTTCATTTCTTTAATATTTTCCACTTAGGCTTTATGAGGTAATGAGTCGTAATATGTATGACAATCTTCAGGAATAACACTCTTAAGTTCTTGCAGATGGTTATATTTTTATGTCTAAATTGGAAGTTTGTTTTGGTACAAGGGCAAAAACTCACTTGTAAAGTGGTTTGACCTAGGCCGTCTTGGCAACTCTTCTTAGTTCGATTTGAAATTAAGTTTTGTTTCAATTTTCCCGTTAGGTTTGTATTTTATAGCCACTAGCCTATATCATACACAGTCGGGTCTCCTTTCCTACTACCTGGCCTAAATGAATCATAAATCAAGGTTTCCTGCTGAGAGAAGTCTTTGAAAAAAGAATAGCTCAGGTATCATGATTGGTACGGAAAGAGGATTCGCCTTGCTTTTAATGCTGCTTCATTATATTGGCTTGGCAGGTATATTGGCACATCCTTCAGGGCAGTTTTAATTGCGCTGTGAACCATCTGATTGTGACCTTCGACCAGAAACTTTTGTTCGATTGTAGTTTTATTTGCAACTGCAAAGTGCAGCAGAGCGTTGGCGAAAACAGCGTTTCACACTCTTCTACTTCTACTTTACACTCAATATTATTAAACAGGCCGTATATATATTATTAATTTGGGTAACAACGCAAAGTCTACTATAGTTAATGATCTTAATACAATTAAAATATAAAATTCAAGGGATCAGAAATTATATAAAACACACACACACACACACAAGTACATACATACATATAACTTTTAAAATACACTAAATGCTTCAATTCTCGGACATTTTCATAGGGAACAATGTGGAACTACCTGATATCTGGGCAGTCTATCTGCATAATCACTATACAAACACATGTGGCTACAGGAACCGACCATATGTGTAGACCGCTGTAAGAGACACACTCCGCAGATCTAAGAAGAGAAAGTGAGTCTGCCGCAACAGGAACTAGCCCTTCCTTTACAGCATCAACAGGTCGAACAGCTGTTGCAGGTACAAGACGTGGTACCTGAAATAAACGACGAATTCAATAAATATATTTCAGAATATGTTTCACATTAAATCATTGTGTAGGTGCTGTTCAAATTCATAATCTCCTGGTTAACATATAAAGGTCTTAACTGTTTCCCAATTATAACTCCACGGCACCTATAAGCAAAATTACCTATAAAGCGAAGACTGCGCTTATGTCGTTTTATCTCTGAAAACAAGTACATTTATCAGTTTTTTCACTCACACTTTTATTCAGCCTAGCGGCTTATTCTCCAGTCTCATTAACCACTGAAGTCTAAGAAAATAACATACACTCTGTTTCACAAGACACTGTTACAAAAACCTTCTCTATTTGGGCGACTTAAGCCATATCTACTTCCGGCCAAATCATCTCGTAAGAGAGCGGGATGCACGCTTCATACACCTCCACCGAATATATCCCCTTTCAATAAACACCCGTCACAACAGATATAAGAGTTCTGTTCTCTTGGCTTGTAGCGTCAAATAAAACATTGCTAATACCTAAACTAATTATATAAATAAACAAATTACCTCCTGTAATGTATCCATAATGTTTACCGTCGCATGGCACAAGCTAAGCTACGTTTACTGTTTCACAACAATTTTCACTTTATATTATTAATATTCACTAAATTGATGCAATATGAACACATTAAAATTAACAAACAATAAAATAACAACGGATATGCTAAAACCATGAGCCAAAACCCAATTTCACTATCTGAACGTACCACATTATTGTCCAGCACAAGGGTGTTCATATTGGATCTTGTCCTGCATACCTGACATTTATCGTCATTCAGGGCAATGGCCTCATTCTCACTTCATTAGCATATTCACCTATTAACCCAAAACAATTATATTTTCTAATACGTAAGTATACACTGATTACAAGGAAAAATTGTCTATACCTTACTAAAATCTTGGATATCCTTCATACCCTCCAGCCGGGCATTTCTGGATACTAATGTCATTAGCTCCACAAATCGATCTTGTACTATTTAAGACATAGTTCGACTGAAAATCTTTTAGTATTCATGTGACAATTAATATTTATCTTTTTGATGCCAGCAGGTAGTAAGGTAAACATTCTTAATGTCGTGTATCAGTTTTGCTCCCTATCAGAAAAATGTTACGTAGAAGTTAATATATATACCCGTATATATATGAAAATGTGCGTTGGCTAATTTAAGGAGCACAGCTAATCTCTTTCACTTTACACGATTAAGCATTGAACTGAGGTGTTACTTCTGGAGCTCGTTTGCGTCGTCTAGGTTCCGCTATCGGTTCCACGGGATCCTCAAGTAAAGGAGGTACTCCGATTGGCGAAGGAGGTGGTGGATGAGCCACACCATCATCTGGATCATCACCATCATTGGGGTTGACAACGGCGTCCATTACAACATGGCTTGCTCGCCGCAGAAACTGGAGAACTGTATATTCCCCTGTAACGTACAATTCCGTTGCTTCCGCAATTCTTCGATTTTGTGCAAGGTACGCTGGAGGCGTTGCTCGAGGTTGCCCCCCATTCGCGTACGCTCTACTGTAGGTGTTTTCAATATTCTTTAGCTCGTCTGCAAAGTGTTATAGTATATTAAATGTAATTATTAATAAAATAAACAGTGTGACACACACACACACACAAACACACACACACATATATATTATATATATATATATACTCTGCACTTTGGTTACTACTAACGTGTGAATCCTCACTTATAGATATTTAGTATTATTAGAACATAAAACTTTTGTTTTAGAACCGGTACAGGCTGCAATTAAACCTTACAATAAATCGTATTTTTTTATAAATCGAGTACTTGAACAAATTAATAATTTTCCCAATAACATATAATGTGCAATGCATGACAAATACTTACCGATGAACACCTAAACGTTAGGGTGAGGATGTCTCATCCTGGTGACAGTGTTTTATTAAATGATTCTTGGTGGTTGTTAGTCGTTCGTCTTTGACGAAAGACTGACAAAGATTGAGCCCCAACACCTATAATTTATAATAAGAACTTATATCTGAAAGTAGGCATGACTTAACCTAAAGAATCTACCTTCGATATGACTAATGGCTTATCTTTGATCTAATTTAGCAGTAACGCTGCAAGATATGACTAAAAGAGTCCGCCATGTAAGTTTATATTCCATAAAGTAGTCAGATATTCTTTTGAAATCTAAAAACGTTTGGAACGATTTGGGACGATGTTTAGTCCCAGTAAATATAATAGATTTGGAAACAACCAGAAACAAATATATCATATTGGTTTGTGTGTCTGTGTTTGTATTTGTTTGTGTGTGTATGCGTGTGTGTATAATTAAAAACCAACAATTCTTATCGTAATGACTTACATTGGCATAGAATTGATATAGTCTGATCTTTGTATTTTAGTATAAAAAGGTTACATATTATAACATACGTGTTATAACAAGTGTCCAGATGCAGATATTGTCGGCAAGAGTAGAACAACCATTACGGCTGTGATGACTTGTTAAGTAAAATTGGATACAATTTGTAAGTCATATTCAGTATATATATATATATATATTGTATATAAGTCTAAGCTTTTTACTATTTTCTCAATTAAATAATAATAGTAATAATAATAATTATATTCTTTATTGCAGGAAACAATTAACAAATAAGGATCTGCTATGTTTAAATCACAAGAAAATGTTTAGTTTACCCTGAATCCATGTCTCCTCAACGTACAATATAGAAATTGTTCCATTTGTTCTACGAGACCATTTCTTAAGGCATGCTGCCTGATGGCTCGCATACCGGCTGGAATAGCATCGTGAGGGAGAAGAGGGAGGGACATAGTCATCTTTACGATTTTATGGGCCACTGGGTTTTCATGTAATAAGGCGGTCATTCCTAACAGCCTTGCTCTTTTTCTCATTGCCTAGAAAAAAACATTTGGTTAGTTTCGGCATTTCTCATTAAGGGGAGCGGGTCGTTCCTATCCCGCGCATGTTAAATTTACAAACTTTAGGTACATGTATTGTCAAAACTAAAGTAAGTTACAACCTTCAAATTTTTTGTAGGCAAAGAGTACTCCTTTATAAACATCTCTTGCAACTTTTAGTAAAAAAATCTTTAAAAAAAATTTTTTTAGGAATTTTTAAATATTGTGTGTAAAAAAATTATTTTTTTATACCAAACAATTTTTTTTCTCATTTGTTTTTTTTAGATAGAATGATAAAAGATGCAACACCATTTGGGAATTTGCACTGTTCTATATGCATACCAAATTTCAATTCTCTAGCATTTTATAGTTTTTGAGATACATGTACCTTTATATGAAAAAAAACCAAGTTTCCGGGAAATGTCCGGTAAAAGGCAAAAATGACTGCTAAACTAACCTTTTGCTGGTAAAACATCCCAGCTCCGTACTCAGGGTCATCTGGGTCTTCATTTTCCTCTTCTAATGCAAGTTTTCTTTTCCTCCTAGCAACTCTAGCCTCCTTGGTCATGTCTAAAGCAGATTTTTCTGCCTTTTTCAATCGTATTTTGTATCAAAATTTCGCAATGCGGCAACAGACTTCTCGCTCAGTTTGATTCCTAGCTTGTTATACACATCCAATTTGCTGGTGACTCCATTATTAAAAGTTAAAACTGCATCATATATGCCAAGTTTTAGAGTGTTTAGCCATACAAAAACATTTTTTAGGCACCTTAGAGACCAGACGGCATTGTTTGAAACTTTCGTTCTGGTTTTGAGTCTTTTGGTCAAGGCATTTTTTTAGAAGATCCGGATTGGCTAAATCTCTATAAATTTGTTTGATCTGTACCATCACTTCATATGGCAAATTGTGTGACTTATGGCTGAAAGTCTGATGTGTAGGGCTTCGGCTTTATTATAACCGCACCACGACTCCGGCCCCTTTGGACATAGGCCATGTTGCGGAGTGTCATCATTCGATATTTTGTGGAAATAAGTTGCCCACACATTTTTAACCATTTGTTGAAGATCTGATCCACCTCTTTTTATAGCTAGGCCATAATATTCTTGCAGCTTGTCTATGTCATTATTTGTTAGCCTATTCTTGCCCCCTATTGCTCTATTATCTTTTAGTTTTGTTTTTCCCAACCGTTTCTTTCAATTCCTTTAGTCTGCTCCCCATTCTCTTCTTGACATGATTGACGCATTCCAGTTTTCTTACTTCTACTTCATCTCCATATGGCTTATCGTCAACCACCTTTTTAAAACCATATGCTGTCACCATCTCCTAAGTATCGTACATACCGTACATTTCGATCTCTGGACTTTCGGAAAACATCTAGGGCACCCGCAACTTCCATGCCGCCACTTGACCCTTCGTAGTTTTTGGAACATATATGATCAGGTACTATTTTTTTTTTTTTTTTCATGTACAGTGCAGATTTGACAGTATTTGGACATTATGGAAACATCCAACACCTTGCCAGTATCTAATGATGTTACGCTGACAACCCCATTCAGTGACTTGTGTCCCCTCCTTTGCCAAGACCCATCTAAACAAACCGTCAAATCTCTCTTTTTGACGTTTCTTCACACTCATTTACAGACACAGCTTCCTCAATTGCCTGCTTCATACTTTCACTAGCACAATTTTTCAACAGCCTGATATATTATGTTACTACAAGGTCCTATTTTTTGAGGTGGTAAAGGTATAGTCTAATAATGAACACAGAATGTTACCTGCACTGATACCTTTTCCGATCGTTTCTCCATGCCGTAAATAAATTTCAAGTTTACCTCATATTTTCCATTCTCATTTTTTTTAGAGTTGTAAAAATTAGTTGATTCCAAACAAACACAACATTTCAGTTCAATATTCACAGCCAATCCAAATCTTTTCTTATCCGTAGTACAAAGTTCTATGCAGTCTTCGCTATCGCAGAATTTACATTTTACAAAATTTTTTTAATTGCTCACTAAATAAACTAAGATCCAAAATAACACTACCCATTCCAGTTCCTTCATAATTGTCATATTTAATCAAAGGACAGTTTTTTTAGAAGCAGAGCTAATGTTTGCATTAGTAGTAGGCCTAGGGCTAGGGCTAGCAGAATCTGTTTGGGTAGGCCTAGATTTAGAGTCCAACTTACGGTACTTGTTTTCCTCTAAAATCACGTTTAGATTTAGTTTTGTAACTAACCTTTGCTCTTGGCATGGTTATAAGAAGTTGTAAAACACTTCAAGAAACAATACACACTCCTAATCTACCACTAACTATGAATAAAGTGCAACACTTTTAGTAAAAACAGAATTATCCGACACAAACACATATAACATAACCCCCTAAGCATATCAAAACAAATAAAGCAATATTCTTTCTGTCATCTGTATTCCCCAGTTGTCAGTCAGTACCAGGTTTGACCAACAGAGCAAAGCCGTAACATACTTATAACTAACACACATAATATATATGATTGTGTCAGCCAAACATCTTACGAACTGCTGCAAAAAACTAGTGAACATCTTTTTGTTTGTGAATTTTTTTTGGTAAATTTATAAATTTATTTGAGCATTAATACTTACATATTTTTAAAATACACACTTTAAACTATTAAAAAATGCAATAAAACATTTTTCTAATTTTTTTAAATTTTCATCGACCTGCTCCCCTTAATTCCCTAGAAAATGTAAGTGTTATGCAATTTCAATTAAGTGTGTTATTGTTGGTTGTCTCTGTTCGATGGTATCCAGTAAATCGACACATTAATATATAGCATCACAGCGAGGTTTATTATTTTAAAGTTTTCAGTTTTCTATAAATGCAATTTGCAACAACAATATTGGAATAGTGTTAAACAATATAGGATTACGCCGCACTGCGTGTCAATTTCATTTTCAATATACTGCGGGTAAATAGACTGACTGACCGTAGTGTGTATACTTTTATTCCTATCATGGTTACACATAAGTTAGCGAAGGCAAATTGTCACTAGTCGTACAGTTTATGTTGAAAATACGTTCCTTACTGTTGAAATCGGACTCAGTTTGCCTCAGCGTAAATAGTTTATTATTTATAACTAAGAACTTACATTGGCCGAGTGGAACCAGTAGACGACTAGATGAGCGTTCGGGAATACTGTTCTAACAGCCACCTGGAGCCCCTTTTCAAAATCAGTTACCACAACCGTAGGGTTCAATTGTGGAGCCACATCTCTCAAAAAGCGGAACAGAGAAATGTAAGAACTGGAACTTTTGGATTCCATCAATAACATAATATACACGAAAAGCCTGAAACAAATCAGTAAATTAAATACTTCATGGGGATAGTAGCTACCAAAAAAAATAACACTAAAGTGACTGTGACCAGCACAGTTGCATTTTGTTTAGAAGCAGTATTTATTGAAACCGTACAGAAAGAAAAGTGTGATACTAATATTGAATTCAACACAATTTCAAAATTGTCATTACTACAGATTTACTACATATACCATAGTATTAGAATTTAGCTTACTTGGCTGAAGTCATGACCGTCAGTAATTGACGAGAAGGTGGTATATTGGGACGGACCTTAAATGTGACCCGCCAAAGGAAAAGGGACCTTATCTTCCAGGACAAAATTTTACAGTACGAGCAGTTTTAGTGGTTTAGGTCAAAAAATCACAATGTTCTGTTTTTGATAGTTTCTTACTCTATGTAATGGTTGCCAAGCACTCCCTGAGGCAGTGGTTTCTAAACAATATTCAGTCAACTACACACTTGAATTCAACCTAGAACATGGTTAAAATAATTAATTTCCAAACCCTTGCAAGCTGCAGAAAAGGGACCTTAACTTCCCCAATGTTATTTAAATGACTGGAAGTTAAGGTCCCTTTTGTTTTTGTGTCTTATTACACAATGATACTCAGCAAATCAGATGTTTTATGACTCCAGGCAAATCAGCTGTTGTTTGGCTCCGAACGGCGATGTTATCTTATCTCTTCCCCCCTCCCTCCCTCTCCTTATCACTTGTGCACCTGGAGCAGGACTAGGCTCTCAGGAATTTGTTTGTTTAGTTGAGTCACTGTTGTTGTTCCAAGCGCACCGTCCTGCTATGGAGGAAAATATTGCTAAAATTACGGACAGTTATTTTACCGGTGAAATAACCGATGACTTAAGGGAAGTACCGTAAAATGGGGGGGTGATAGCAACACTGGGGTGAATAGCAACAAAACTTCCGAAAATCTTTTACAAAATGGTAGAGTTAGAAAGGCACAAAACTGATAATCCACCGCGGGATATTTTTTTTTGAAGCTGCAAACCTTGAAAGTTACAGGGAAAGGAAAAATAGACGTTGTTGTGTTGGCATCACTGTACTGCTGTGTATTGAAGACGACACATGTGCTTTAATAACCTCAACAATTGAATCTTTCTAAAACTTCTCATGTAAGTACCAAACTAAGTTCTTTCATACAACCAAGTAGGTTTTTTTATTGTGCTTAAAACATCTAAGAGATCAATTACAGGAGTTAACAAATCTATCTATTCTGAAACATGTTGTTCAATAATTTTTAGGTCGGATCATGTCGGATATTTTTAAATCACGGGGTGAATAGAAACAGAGAATTGTTGTGTTTCTTTTCACCCCACGGATTACAAAAATTAGATAGTAAGGTTATAAAATTATATATATACAATATTTTGTTGTTATTTTAGTGCTTGTTCACTGTCTCAGTTAGTATGGAGTTATATATAGTATGCTTAAAATTTAGGCTACTATGAATGTTACTAAAAGTAACCAATTTTCAACAGGTCTAGGCCCAGGTAACCTAAATTAAATCTCAGTACCTACGGTACATATCTTTCTTTCTCGTTTTAAAGAAACTGTGTAGTAATGTTTAACATATATTACGTATCGTACTGTACATATAACATACCCATGTGTGTATGTTTAACATTATGTACGGTAACTTAAGTTAAGAAACATTTTTATGTTAGATATGAAACATATGTTTCAAGCACATTTTAAAAACAATTAGGTCTAATACAAATGTTTTTTTCCAGCATGCCGAGAAACTATATATCTCTCAACAAACATAAAAAAACACTCGGCTGAAGACTTAAAAAGGGCTCTGAGTTTAATAAATGATTGGTATGAGCTTAAGAGTAGCGGCAGATTGCTCTGGCATTCATTACAGTGTGCTTTATAGACACATGAAGAAAGGTAGCGAGATGAAGAAGAAGGGGGGACAAACTGTATTGTCAGAAGAGGAAGAAAAAAATTATTGTTGACAGACTAAAAACAGTCGGTGAATGGGGTTACCCGATTGATTCGATCACTCTACGGCTGTTGGTGAAAGAATATCTCGATAGGCGTGGAAAGACAGTGATCAAGTTTAAAGACAATCTTCCAGAAAAGATTTTGTGTATTCGTTTCTACAACGCTACAAAGCTCAATTATCTTTCCGAATGTGCCAAAACATCAAACGGTCTAGGGCAGCCGTAACACCTGAACTCATCAATGAGTATTTTGATAACTTGGAAGTCGAGTTTTTAAAAGGATGTCCCTAAATCACACATTGTTAACTACGATGAAACTAACCTGTGTGACGACCCTGGCCGAACAAAAGTAATAACAAGGAGGGGCTGCAAATATCCTGAAAGAGTAATGAACTCGACCAAAAAAGCGTCAACTTCTGTGATGTTTGCTGCGTCAGGTGATGGAACCATATTACCACCATATGTGGTATATAAGCTCAGCATCTTTACGACAGCTGGAGGGAAGGAGGTCCAGCCAACTCCGGTATAAATCGTACTAAAAGTGGATGGTTCGATTCCTTCTGTTTTTCAGATTGGGTTGGAAAACTGTGGCTTTACTTACTTTTAGACGGTTTGATGGTGTGAAGTATCTCATTGGGGACAACTTGTCCAGCCACCTGTCACTAGACGTTATAAAAAAATGCAACGAGAGCAAAGTTAAGTTTATCTTTCTACCGAGCAACTCGACTCACATAACCCAAACCACTAGACGTCGCATTTTTTCGACCGCTTAAGATATCATTGCGCGCTATCCTCAAAGATTGGAAAAAATGGGCCAGGTAGGTACGAGGCTTACTGTCCCGAAAGATAAGTTCCCCAGCCTCTTAAAAAAAGTTTTTGAGACTTGCAAACCTGATAACATTATATCAGGTTTCAAAAAGTGTGGAATAATCCCTATAAACCGCAAACCAGTGTTGGCAATGCTTCCAGGTTATGGCGTTTCCGATAGCGCTGCCGTGAGTTCAGCCCAGTCGTCGGCTGGCAATACACCTGGTACTGTATGTGAAACACCTATTGAAGCAATTGATTCTTGTTTCAAAGAGCTTTTGAAAAAATTGAGGCAAGGTGACTCCCCAAAACCGAGGAAGAAAAGAGTGAAGGTTTCGGTAGCAGCTGGGAAGAGTGTCGGCATCCAAGATTTTGTTGAGATGTCTGAAGATAATCCCGAAATAGTTGACCAAGCTGGGACTAGTACCGGTACCAGTACCGGAGTTAGAAAGGCAGGCACCAAGATTACAAAAAAAAAACAAAAAAGAAGGCAACCCAACCATCATCGTCTGACAGTGACATGTCAGACTATTCTGTCCAAGACACAGACAAAGAATTAATCTTGTCATCTCCAGACGAAGAGTCAGGTGTAGAGGAGCCCTTAAATACGCAATTGTCATTTCTTCCCGGAGATTTCGCTGTGGTAAAGGTCTATGGGAAAACTAAAGCCCACTTCAGACTATATGTTTGCCAAGTCAAAGATTATGAAGAAGGTGGTTACATTCTGCCAGTTCTACAAAAAAAACAACCTTTTGCGAGAAAATTTGCTGTTACAGATGAAGACTCCTTCGTAAGCAAAATCGATGTTGTCCGTAAACTTGGTGTTCCAATTGTTGCCCCAAGCACATCACGTTTTAACAATACCATTAGTTTTGATGATGATCTCAGTGGACTGACATTATATTAAGTAGTAGAAGTCAATCAAAAACCTAGCTAATGTTTGCTGCTTGTTTCTTTTGTACCGGTAACTATTTTTTGTATTAATAAATTGTTTACATGAAAAAAGTGCATTTAAAAATCTGTTCCCATGTTTTTTTTATATTGTAACATGTAAAAGGTCATAAAACAGTGTATTTCCATTCATCCCAACACTGGGAAATAGAAATATCTAGCAAAAAACAACATATGTTTTCTATTCACCCCTTTCCGTGGGGTGAATAGAAACAGTAACATTTTAATTTTTTTAATTTTTTTTGGTGAAGGATATTTAAAAATAATTAATACTGCTTAATAGAAGAAGGCAAGACGGAAAACTGAGGTAATTTTCACTGGTTTAGCATTAAATTTTAATAACTGTTTTTTAGCTCCAAAGTTGAAAAAACTGTTGCTATTCACCCCATTTTACGGTATGTGAAGATTATTTTGCAAAACCCAGTTAGTTCTTCATCAGATTCTGAGCTTGTGGATCATGAGAGTCAGGGAAGACGCTACAGAACTTAATCGTTCAAGTGAAAGATGTCGAATATTTTAATATTGGTGATATACCCACCCTTGAGGTAAGCTTTTCTTATATTATTTATAAAATTTTTACTGTTAAATTTATTTTTCATTCAAGAGTATGAATTGTGTAATATAATATTTTCTTTAATGTTGAATATTCATTAAACAAGTTACATTAATCTACTTACTTGCTTCTTTACACTTTCGACAATAATAATAACAATAAAAATATAATATAATAATACAATAAAAAAATAAATTTTAATTTATTGTAGAATAACGAATTTCATAAACATTTTTTGTGTAAATGTGTTGTATTTTCTTCAATACTAAAATATTCAACAAAACTAGATACATTTTTTTACAGACTTAACTTACTATAAAAACTAATTACGCTTATTAGCAATTTTTTATATATTAGTATTAATAAAATTTGTATTGCACAGGATATTGAAAATGCCGAAGAAAACCTCATGATGAGCGATAACATTTCTATTGAAGAAATTTCGGTTGACGTACTTGATGGCGAGCCAGAAATGATTGGAGATGACGTGGTAAACGATGCAGATCAAGAAATTTGGGTGAGTGTATAATCAATTTTAATCGTTACACGTAAAAGCGTTGTATCAAAATTATAAGCATTACGATTTCAGCTGCATCGAGAGAGCTTATAATGGAGGGTAATAATTTTAATGCTGCAATCTGTGTTGTAACTGACAAACTTTTATGCCAATAACATTGATTGATACAACTAATTAAAAGTAAACAATCGAAATAGCATAATAAATAAGTTTATGATCGTTTGAATTAAAGTGTCTACAAACTACATGATGTAGTTGGAAGTCATAGGTGCATTGCAGGTCAGTCCAGAGACGTTAGGCCTACTTAGTATAAATTGTAAGAGCAAAACCAAAAAAATCATTAAACCCATTTTTTAAGTTTTGTTACAATTTAGTAAAAAATACTTTTAAAAAATAATGATGTAATGAATATTTTGCCTTAAAGTATAACTATTTTTTTTTCAGAAACCAGTTTTTCAAGAGGAACTTGTCACCGTTGTTTGACGCAGAAATAAGAAGTATAAAAGTAGAGGGATGCTGTCGGCGGAAATGCAGCGACTCGTTTACGCTGGATGAGTTATTGAAGAGCTTTTTTGGATAGCAGTAGTCTAGATTATTATAATGAAGGTACGAATCAATTTGATTTAGTAGTATTAGGACAGATCCGAGCCATTGTGTAGGCAGAGCAATGAAGTAAAAACTGGGAGCGGATCTAAGGAGAAAGTGAGACAAAGGCTGCGAATTATATACACATTGTCTGGCCAAACTGTCTGTGAGAGGTTGTTCCTAGCCGCAAAATGCAATAAAAATAAAACGATTCAAACGTTTATTGAAACATTTTAAGGTTCATGGTATGGAACCCCCTGTACACAAAAACTTAAGCGAACACCAAAAAACACACATACTAAAGAAGACACTGAAAATGTTGTTCTTTTCATTAGAAATTATGCAGGAAGAGTCGGCTCTTTTTATTGCCGGGGCGTTTAGCTAATCATAAAACTATTGTAAAACTACTTCCCTCTTCTGATTTAAAAATGTCCTTGTTTAGAAAATACAAACAAGCATGTGTTGAGGCGTCTAAAAAGTTTTGTTGGGTCGTCAGCGTTCCGATCTATTTGGAACATTTTCTGTCCTGATGTTGTCATTATGAAGCCTCCGGTCAGATTTATGCGAATTTTGCCAAAAAAAGCATGACGACCTTCACCAAAACTTCGAGGATGTTCTGAAGCTGACAAAGCAGAGTTTATTAAAAAATGCCAAGATCATCTGAATGTTGTAAACATTGAAAGAACAGGTTATAAAAACTTTGATAAAAGACACGGTTGACAATTTTAACATAGACTTAGTTGAGTTTGACGAAAATGGTTTAGCAAAACCAAATTCCTATGATGGAAAAAATACATTATAGCTTTGACTTTGCACAACAGGTGCACATTCCATTTGATTCTCAACAGCCAGGACCCATCTATTTTCTTACTCCCTACAAAATAGGGATTTTTGGAATCATGAACGATACCGTCAAAACTCAACATAACTTTTTAATCCCCGAAGCTATTCAAATTTCCAAAGGTGCAAATGCGATTGTCAGTTTTCTCCATTATTATTTAGAAAATCATAGTTTCGGGGAAAAACATCTAACATTACACGCAGATAATTGCGTCAGCCAGAACAAGAATAACATTCTTATGGGGTATTTAACTTGGAGAGTACTGAAAGGGTTAAATGATTTCTATCACCCTTTCCTTTCTTCCAGTCGGGCATACCAAATTTGGCTGCGATTGGGCTTTTGGTTTTATTTAAAAAAAAAATTAGAAAGGGAAAAGCCAGCTCATTGGGCCAAGTTGCAGACATCGTTGAGAAATCCACTAACATAGGCCTTAACAAATCCATAATAGCTGGGACTGAGCAAGGCGAAGTTTATGTTCATTTATTCGATTGGCTCAACTATTTCCGAAACAAAAATGGAAAGCGATAAAAAATATTACAAAGTTCAGCCACTTCCATTTTATCTGTAGCCAAAAGGGCAAAGTATTAGTTAAAAACTGGATTAGGTGACCCCGAACAAGAACGGGTAATTACTTCTTCCGAGGAATTGCCAACCGATTTTCCTAAAGAAATCAAACCGGAAGGATTAACATACCAAAGGAAGAAGTATTTGTACCAAAAGATTAGGGAGTTTGCTGACGACGAATTGAAGGACTTACTATGTCCTAATCCAGGACCAGAACCTGAAGATGGAGTAAATGAACCTGATCCAGATCGTCCAGAGGCTTCCGATAAAGATGTTGCTGCAGGTCCAAGTACTCAACCTCCAAAAAAAAACGATCACAAAGAGTAAAAAAATAAAAAATAATCTTCTAGCATTGACACTTTGTATGCTGCAGACTATTATAACTTGTTTTTACTAATATAGTATATACTTACAAATATAATAAAAACCTTTGTATTTTTTAATTAGGTAGTAATACACTTTATCTTTAAAATGTTGGTTTTTTTTCAACCCCAATCCATTTAAGGGAGGTTAGGCTAACAATGTAAATAATTATCTCAAATTCAATCATCAATTATTATTCTGCTTTAAATTCCTGACAAAATGATATGTAAAACATGTCAAATAATCCAAGTAAGTATAAAAAATATCTTTGCTTGAAAATTAGAAAACTTTGGAGCGCGAATTCTTAAAACTAAGAATTTTAAAATAAAAACTTTAAACACCTATAACTTTGGAATTTTTTAAGATATCTTAATAATTCTTTCACCAGTGTGTTTTGGTTAATAGTCTAGATTAAGAATATACCAATAACTCAATTTTGAATTTTTGGAAGTTAAGGTCCCTATTCCCTTGGCAGGTCACAAATGTCCCATCAATGTGCACCTCATGTGCTTCCTCCATCAGTTGGATAAAATGATGCGATCAAAAAATAACAGAACTGCTACCTTCATTACTAACGTGGCCAAGGTAGAAAGGGTGGTCGTCAAGGGTACGAACAAATCTTCGATTGTTTGGTTGACCGAGCATTACGGCAAGGTCTTCCAACGATTGAGGAATTATGTCCATCCTCTGCCGCTTTGCTCGGTACATGGCCGAACGCAATTGTTCGTATCCGATCCTACTGGATACTTCCACTGGTTCCTCTGCAAAAAAATAATTTCCTTTACTGCTAAACAAATATACATTTATGCTCTTAGTATGGCTATTTTTTTTCTCATTACATATAAGCCCATGTATTACGTGAAGTTATTATGGTATCTACTCCCCGTTTAAGTTTTTATACATATTAATTGAATTAGTTATTAAGCATATAAATATACTAATTTAATATAATTTGAATATTAAATGTATTTCCAGTTCACATTTTATTCATTGCAGCGTATGCTATCTGGGATGGGCTACTCATTAATTATTTTGACACACACACACACACACACACACACATATATATATGTGTGTGTGTGTGTGTATATATATATACACCAGCATATATATATATATATACTGTATATGCTGGGTATATCGAGTCATCAGCCAATATGGCCAAGAAACAAATCTTAGTTTGGGACCGGAAGACGAGTAGATAAAGAGATTGGAATGCGGGGGAGCGAACGGCCGACTTCGTTTTTGGCCCGTGTGATCTCTGCATAGCGCGCGACACCACCTAGTCTGTATTTTCCACCCAAACCACAAAGGTAGCAGCAACAAAATTAATCCTATAGTAGAAGTGACACTACTAGTCTATAAACATTGTTCATGTGCCCCTTAAATCAGTTAACATATTTTCCTACTCTTAAAGGTCATAAACAACTACATATTTATTAAAAAGAATAAGTTTCTGAACCTTACAATTTATTACTTAATATTTGATTAGCAATTTATTATTTATTTAAGACATTTTCTACTCAAATTGTTACAAATGAATTATCCTCGATAGTTTTTTAAAAACCCTTTTGAGGCCATCTCCGCCCGCCCGGGTACTGCGCAACACGGCCAGTGCCGCTCGCGCGGGTACTACCCAAAAGAGCCAAGGCCAAAAGCACTGTTTTCGCACTCTTGTAGTTAAAGCATCATAACTTTTTTGTTTATCACCCAATCGTAATGGTTTTTGTTTTGTTTATTAGCCTACTAAATAGCGCTTAGTATTTTGGCAAGATATTGCACTTAGATTGCAAAATATTGTTGTTTAACAAGAAAAGCAAACGTATTTTTAGTTTTATGTATTTAGTCTTTTTTCACTTTGAGATATAAAAATAGGATGAAAGAAAAATATTTTGGTGTGGAAAACAATTTTAATTTGTTTACTCACTTATAATTTGTATACACACACACATTACATTGGAAACTGTAATTATCATCATTTTGTTTTTACAGAAACGATCTTTAAATATCCGTTATCTAAAATATGCTATACAGTTAAGGCGTAGTATTTGAATTTATAAAAGACTAAATGAGCTTATTGCATCTCACTAACATCAAATTCTTTTAAACGATTTCCTACTTTTTTCAATAGTTATAATAAAGTAAATTACACACATAAACAAAAATTACTCAGTTATTCAACACTAATGTATAATAGTAGATAGTTGTTGTAATACAAAAAACCATCATACATTTTTTAAATACGTTACGGGATTAGAATTTACATACAACATTTCTGTTCTGTTGACTAGTGAAGAGGTTAAATATAAGCAATGTATTTTTGCGTCATGACGATATAAACACAGATATAGTTTGCATAGTAATAGTAGGCATTGAATAAACATTCATACTAAATTGCAACGCAATTATGTTTCAAAACCATTTCAGCATTATAACATTTATGAAAGATCTAAACAGACATAGATAAACAAAGTGAAGTAATATATATATATATATATATATATATATATATATATATATATATATATATATATATAAATTTCTCAATAGGTTTTCCTCCTCGCTCTTTGCATTTTAAACCAAACCACGTGACGCGTACTAGATTAACAAAAAGGATTTTGGACTTTGTAATAAAAATAAGTGAACCTTCTTTCTTGCACTCTCATAATCAGTATTTATTTAAATGTAATTCCAACTTCATGTTTTAATTTAGACGAAATTATAAATAACTTTGATTGGAGAATGATTGATAAGCCGAAGTCATTATTTTGAGCCATTTTACCTCCATGATGTTTAGTAGTAAAAAATACTAAAATAATGTCCTACTAATATCATTTACAACTACAGGTGCTGCACAAGCCGTATGTGCTGTAAGAGCCGCAGGTGCTGCACGCGGGTGACAGGACATTGCAAGGCGGCGCGGCGGAACACTCCCTTAAAAGAAAAGTAGTAACCGTTAACCTATGTCTGTACTGTGGTGAGCGTGATAGCAGTTTAGAATCATAGCCCCCGGACAGGCCTGACACAGACACAACTTGAGTCAATAACGCGATACTCTTATCAGCTTATTCTACTGCCCACAGTTGAGGTAATTAGTGTCGTGGTCATTGTCTTGCACAACAATAACAACCTCCAGATAACTGTGTTCGGAGTATACAGGCAGTGTAAATTTACCTTTAATCGGTTTCAGGCCGATTTTGAAAACATTTTAAGTAAAACAAGTAATCCTACAATTATCACGGGGGATATGAATGTATGTTTATTAAAAAATAATAATTCAACAAAAAAAATCTAAATTTAATTCCAGCTTTTGGATTTAAAAGTTTAATTAACATTCCAACTAGAGTGGTTAATAACAGTGAAACTTGTATAGATCATGTCCTTTTAAGAAATTCAATACCATTAAATGTCGACTGTAACGTTGTTGAGCTTGATCATTACGCTCTGAATATATCTATATTTAAGTTATTCAATGTTACTGAATGACGAAAATACTGAAAATTGGTAGACTACAAAATGTTACGAAGGCAATTGCAACTAGATAGTTGGAATGATGTTTACAATGTAGATAATGTAAATTTATACGTATCAAATTTTTACAAAATTTATAATAAATGTTATGTGTCTTCTTGTACGTTAAAGAAACTAAATACTAAATGTAGAAAGAGGAATATATGGGTCACAGATAACTTGGTAAAAATAACCAATAAGAGAAATAACTTATATAAGGAATACTGTAAAAATAGATTAAATTTATCATTAAGAAAAGAGTATAATAATCTTTCAAGGTATGTAACTAGGCAAATTAGAAAAGCAAAATTGGATTATTATTCTTCATTGATTGACAATTGTAAAGGTGACTCCAGGAAATATTGGAATGTTATTAAAGGCATTGTTAAAAACAAAATGAGTTCTCTTGTCACTATAAGAATTAATGGTAATTTAGTTGATGTTAGTGGTAGTGAGTATTTAATTGCTAGTGAGTTTAATAATTATTATACATCTGTTATTCCTGAATTAAAAAATAAAGCATTTGGTTATGATATGTTTATGGAAAACTGCAATAATGAAAATTAATTAGTTGGAAGTTTAATTGTACTTATTTGGACGTGGTTAATTCAGTCATGTCAATAAAAGACAAACGTAGTACGGATGTGAACGGTATTAATATACTTACTGTTAAAAAAAAACTTGATGTATTTGCCCCTCTTTTGTGTAGTTGTTGAATTGTTGGATGCTTCCCATAGTATTCAATCATCGACTCATCATAACTCAGTGTCACATTTATACTTGTCCAAAAATCCCTTCTTTAAAATATTTAACATATGTAGGCCTTAGCTTTGAGTAACGATCATTAGCGTCCAACTTAGAGTTATCAGCACAATGCAGGTAGCGCATTATGTAAAAGAATCTGTCTCTTCTCATAGCCTCAGATACAAAAGGATTTTTTTACATCTAATTCATTTTCCCGATAGTTTCTTTTGTTTGGCACTTGGTTGTAGCCACTGAGAAGCAGAATTGCTAAGAAATACTTCATTTATTCTTGACTCACAGAAATGTTATTGTTGTTCTTTGCCTGCTATAAGCAATACTTTATTTTACTAACAATTCAATAATATCATTACAGAAAATAATTCAAAAAGTTCAGTTGGTGTTTTATTGTTAAACTCACTATAATTTTGGTTCAGGTTTCAACCTGTGAACGTTGTTTATATCTGGTTTCCCACTTCATGTCTTTTTTATGAATGACATCAAATTTTAGCTTGCTAGTAATAGATTATGTGGGCAAAGAGAGAAAATTAGATGGTTTTCTCCGTTTTAGATTAGGGGTGGTGGTAGCTTCATCGGTAAGTCTACCGATCCCAGAGATTCCGCTGGATATTGGTTCTTCAGTGAGATCACAGGTTGTGCTAAGCCTAGGCATACCTTGCTCTTCGTCATGTTCATCCCCCATTCTTGTGCCATCATCCAAAACTGCTTCTCCGAAGCCAGCTAACTGAGTTTTCGGCAAATTGTCTAGTTTACCCCCATCATCCTTATCTGAAGAATCTTTTGGAGATGTATCCCCATCGACTTTAGGTGGTTGGATGAATATCCGTTGCACAGAAGGAAGTTCATCGTTCTCTTCAAGTAGAGTTATTATTTCAGCAACAGTCAATCTGTACGAAACCAAAACCATATAATAGGTAGGCCTATAACAATTAACCAATGTATAATCTGTAGTTTATATCCATAGTACAACAACACATACGTACCAAGAAAAAAGATAATCAGGCCATTTAGATACGATTTTATTATATGTAAACATCAATTTCGCAGATCAGGTTATTGTGTTGACATGGTAGTGTGTTGTCCTAGCGGTACAATAATGTAAAATCTAGGTTATGTCTAGTGTATATGTCAGAAAACCACTGCCATTTGTGTAAATTAGACATATATGTCTACTACATATAGTAGGGGAGAGTGGGGTAAAACCGGGTGGCTAGTCTTTGACGGCTTCCTGAACCTAAGTTTTTTGGGAGAAATGAATGAAAATTATTACTAGTAATCTTAGACTAGTTATGTATCAAAATATGGCCGTAAATATCAAATGACACGAAAGATGTTTTAATTACTTAGTTTATAGTAAAAAAAAAGTGAAACTACCCGGTTTTACCCTACCAGTGGGGCAAAACCGGGCACACATGGTAAGTATATGGGAAATATGAAAAACTACAATTTTTGATATACAGATTTATTATTGAAACTAAATGTAACAGGTTTGGTTTGAAAATAAAGTAGCTACTTTTTTGTATATATATATATATATATATATGAAATTAATTTCTTATGTAAAAATAAAAACTTGTTCAGTCCTTTTTTAAGTGAAGTTGAACTGTCATTTTACTTTTGCAAGGGTTTACACACAAATCACATATAAAGTTATCGTCCTCTTCTTCTGAACCACAGCATTCTTCGTGTGCCCACCCTAGGCATCCTGAACACTGTATCCAGCCTTCATTGCTTTTAGAATTTGAGTAAATGTCGTTGCAGTAAATACAGCCTAGATCTTCCTGAAACCCATCTTCACTAGATAAATCTTCTTGATCAATATTTCTCTTAGTTGACACCTTTGCCTTTTTGTTTTGTTTTTCAAACTTGCTCTTGTTTGGTTGCCCATTTTTCTTTTTTTCTTTTAGTACCCTTTTACCTTCGAAGAGTTTTCTTTTTTTCACCATCTTTCCCTCATTCTTTTTTTTCTAATGCGACCTCTAACTCTCTCTTGTATGGCGAGGAAGTTAAAATAGCAGTTTTTCCCCTTTCGTGTATCGCTTCTCTTGGTATTGTTTCGGTCGTAGTGAGGTGGTGGGATGATATCTCTTGGTGAAACAATGAAAATTGGTTGTTCAGGTGACACTTGACATTGGCCAGATTTGGGCATGGGATCTAAAGTCTTTGAACAACATGGTTCATCAAAAGGGTGAACAACCTTGTCTGGTGTGGTTTGTGAAAAACTATCACTTTCAGTTAGGCCTTCTGGTGGTGCTACAGGTGGGCCTACTGCCTCTGAATCATGAGGTTGAGGACTTAGGAGATTTAAAGAGCTAGCCTCTTGAGGTGTCCTGTTTGTTGTCTCTGCTGGTGTAAATAAAAAATCCGGATACACATCCTTGTCAAAAGGATAAATTCCAGTCTTTTTGAATCCGTTCACAGCGGTCTGCATGTTTGCCGCCTGGAGAAAAGCATTGCCAAACAGCTTAGACACTTGGTAAATCGTCACTGGTCTGCCTGGGTGCTGAGCTAGCCATTTTCGGACTTCCTGTTGGTAAAATGTACTAACAGGGGCCATGAAAGTAACATCTAAAGGCTGCATGCGATGTGAACAGTGAGGAGGGAGGCATAACAGAACAACATTTTTAGCTCGGGCATAGGTTATAAGCTCAATACTCTTAGTGTGAGTTGAGTGACCATCAAGTATCAACAGAACTGGTTTTTCTTGGGATGGGTTGGGGAACTCATCAAACTTTTCCATCCAAAATAAAAATACTTCAGTTTGCATCCAGCCACTTTCGTGGTACTGAGCCATGGATCCTGGAGGTGCGTCATCCATTAGCAGTGGTTTTTCCCTTTTTCGTGGAAAAATAAACAAAGGGGGCATAAAATTCCCTGCCGCACTCATGCAAATTTCAACTGTCACCAAGGTTCCTCGTTCAGCTGAGGCTATGCAGCCTACTTGATTTTTTACCTTTTAGAGCCAATACTTTTGAAGGCTTGTTGGGTACTGTCGTTACACCAGTTTCATCTACGTTATATATAGAACTGGGAGAAAATTTGTACTGTTTGTTTAGGCCCTCCAACAAGTCAAAGAATGCTGAAACCGATTGTCTATTAAAAACCCATGGCTCTTGCAATGGAGGTTTTCTCGGGATCTCTCAGAGAAACCCTCTCCTTATGCCTCGCTAAAAACCCATACAGCCAGTCTTTACCTGCCAGTTTTGTCTCATTAGAAAATTTATGTTTAATTTTATTTTGCACAGCAAGCTCATAAGCTAATCTACTGACATCAGTCAATGTAAGGCCGAAAAGCCTCTTTTCTAGGAGCAAAATATGTTCAACTAGTAAGTTTTCCTGTTCCTCATAGAAAACAGTTTTGTAGTGTCCTAATCCACCTTTAGCAGATGCCTCAGTAGCTGATAACTGATTTTGTTTTGCCTTTTTTACTCTATCTTCTAAAGTAGACTGAGGGACTTGAAATAACTTGGAGGCCTTAAGATATCCCATATTGCCTAAAATTACCTCTTTTATGGCTGATTCCATACTATTCTGATCCCATGACTGCCGTTTGGTCTTCCTGATGTATGTTCTAGGCATCCTTCAGCATCAAACTGTGACAAAAACATTGTATTAAAAACAAAATATGTAATTGCAATTTAATTGTTAACTTATTTATTTATTTTGGTAATGTAACAGCTGTTAAGTTCTGATCTAAATACAGATGTTTGTTTCAGATGTTGCTCTTTAATAGAAATAATTGACATGTAGGCTAAAATCAGTTTTATATAAATACAATTTTATAACATTTAGGTGTTGTTGCGCAATGCTTAAAAACGTGGGGGTAAAACGGGTACACCCGGTCCTGTCCCGTCCGTCATACCCGGTTTTACCCCACATGTCGATTCAGAGAAAAACGTAACTTAGCTTCGCTAAATCAAACAGATTTCGAACGACTTTATGTCTATGTTTACTTCAATAAATAAGCTACACATTAATGTACTTACTTTTAATAATTATCAAGTAGTAGGTCAGCAGTATGCAAATCCAATTTCACCAAAAGTTTGAATCGGCAAAGTACTAAAATGCGAAATCACACACAGCAACTGTATAAAACGTCAAAGAAACATGGCGAGGCGTCCTCTGCTTCTCCTTCCACTACGGATCTTAGTTCTGGCATTAGGCGATACGTAGCAGCACTGGCTAGGCCAAACGTGAGGTACCCGGTTTGGACCCTACCACCCGGTTTTACCCCACCTCCCTTACTTTGATGATTACATTTGTATTGAAAATAACTTTTCTTATATGCTCACTATAGAATAGAATAAAGCGTAAACTGAAAAATGAACCCAGCTGAAGCAGTGCTACCACACTACCAAACATGAAATCATGTTTGTAGAGTAATATTATGTTTGATTCAAACAAAATATTTTCTACATAGTGTGTTATATTAAGTATTATTGCAGCATATGTTTATGTGGTACATTAATGTACCGCTAGGCTTTAAATGGGTTATCACAAATTTAGATGTGTCTTCTGCGGTTGCGGAATGAGCTAGTCCATAGCTACTATAGTATATTTATTTTCCCGTATTGGTCTTTGTAAATTGGCCCAATACATCTATACAAACTGTTTCCAATCGAAGTGGTACTTTTATGGTCTGAAACATTCCGGCTGGGGCTAACTTCGTTGTTTTACGAGTGTGACATTGTAGACACGTTTTGACATAGCTTCTATGTCTTTCAACATGTTAGACCAATAAAACCTGCAAATCAATTTATGAAATGTCGTGGTGAGACCTAAATGTCCTCCTGCCAAAGCACCGTCATGACGCTCGTAAAGAATTTCACTTCTTAAAAACTTTTAGGCGAGTAGCTTATTATCTCCAACATGAGCTATGTGTCTACTATATACTACTTTTTCTACTATATAGTACTCCACCTTTCAAGGACGAAACTCCGCGCCAAACTTCTTTCTTTTGCGGTATACTCGTTTGGTTTCAACACTGCTTCTTTATTTCTCCGGCACTACTCATCTTCATCCTGTAGTTTTCGGTCAATAATTTCAGGACCAAACATAGGGATTCATTAGTCATTACCGCGTCTTCAGGCTTGCAGCCTTCACGAGTGTTCTGTGACAATGCGTCAAGGACTACATGTAGACGTCCGTGCTTATGCCTAATTTCATAGTCAAATTCCATGAGCTTCAGGATCCATCATCCAATCTTTCAGGCGAATCTCCGTTTCTTGTTCAACCAGCATAAAGCGTGATGATCCACTTCGATAGTGAATTTTCGTCCCTGTAAGAACTGCCTGAAATGCTGGGTTGCCCATAACTTACACTAATACACTCATTTTCAGTAACTCTGTCTTTCTCAGGTCTCGGACAGTCTCCTGGGTGCATACGCTACTGGAAAGGGATCTCCATTTTCTGTATGCATAACCCTTAGCGGAGCCACAAATAAATAACCAACACTATTTCTAAGAGCCATACACCTTAAAAATAAAAAAATCCCCCACATACCAAAACCAATTTTTTTATAATTCTTATAACTTAAAAAGGTAAAAAAAACGACAAAATATTTCTTTTTCACTCTTTTTTGTTAATTTACAGCCAAAAAATGGTTTAATAAAATCGTAATTTCACTAAAAAAATTTAATTTTGACATTCTATGTGTTTATAATATATAATTAACAATAGTTGAACACAATAATTGTAATATTTTACAAAAAACAAGCGTAATTTTTATTTTAGAGAAAATATAAAGAATGTAGTAAAAATGTATATATACAAATTAAATAAAAGCAATGAAACTAAAAAATTTCAATTTTCCAAGTATAAAATAAAGAACACACTACATTTTTACAATATTATAACATGAGAAAACTTATAAATGATACCTATTGAAAGTGAGCTACATACTATATGTGATCCTTAGGCGTAGGTTTGTTGTGTGTAGTACAGCTCAAAACACAGGTCAGGATGCAAGGCAGGCAACAAAGACAACACAACGGAAATACTTTGGTCTCTTCTCCAAAAAATGACGTCTAATAAGTCTTTCTTCCTGGGGGTCCTTGTGTCAAACGTCTTTCTTTTCTCTTTGTAGAATTGGCTGTCATTTTCTCACTTACTAAGTCACATACCAGTTTTTTCCTGAACTGTTGGTGTGTTAGTGGTTTAGTGTTACTTTTTATTTGGATGTGTTTGAATAATAGGTATGAATTTACAGTTGATACTTCTAGTAACCAAAAGAATACTTTTCTGTACCATCTTTTAGTTTTTCTTATAAACTGGTAAGAAGCGTTAAAATGGTCGCTTCTGGTCAACTGCGCCCATATGCTTGATATAATCTAGCACTACATTTGGTTTTGCAGTAGGGGGTTTATTTGGCCCATTTGCTCGCAACCTCTGTAGCCTCTGATCTATTCCGGGACTGCTATAATAGCGGTCCGTAAATACATACAAACCAGAAGTTGGATTTTCCGGGTCTGTAAATGACAGACTGACACAATAATTTTACAATCTGTGCAGTTTTCAAAATCGGGGAATTCAATATAACGTCACTTTTTCCAAAGCAAGGCAGAAAATCATAAATGTATCCATTTACACAGTCTGATAGAACGAAAACTTTCATTGCCATATTTTGTGGGCTTGTTTGGGTTGTAAACCCTGAAACTGACTTGCCCTTTGAAAGAAATCGTACTTTCAACCACTGCAACAAAGTCACTAGCTGTCTAGAATAGCTTTCATTTATCCCTTATGTGTTCTATTGGTTCTATTTTTTGAGTGTTACTCATAGGCGCTCTTCCATCAAAATTATTGAAGTGAAGACTCCAAAATATGTTGAGAAAATCATTTCTCGAAAATACCTCTGCAAAAAAAGAAATTTTATCTTCCCATTTTGAATTATGGTAAGATGTAATGTCTGGAAGAGGAATAAGATCCATGTTTATGATCATTCCCAAAAATGCTTTGAAATCAATATCTGTAATCGGTACCCACGTTTTCATACGAGATTGTGGAGAATTTAATTGAGACTTTCTTTCTTGGGCAAACACATTAGTTTCAGATACGATTTTCGCCATACAAGTTTCGTCAAAAAATAACTGGAAATATTCTAAAGGACTTGTATCCTTATCAAAAGTGCTAGGTAATACTGGGCCTTTATTGATATTGTACAGAGGAATTGTATGAGATGGGCCTGGATCATTTGTAGTAACATCAGTCCAAGTGCGTGGTCGGTGATTACGTCTATGTCTAGGCCTACCTTGTATGTTTGGCTGCATTGGCGGTGGAGTAGCATTTTCCCTTTCTAAAGAGTTTCATTACGTAATGAGGGAGTTTCTAAGGGCTCAAAATCACTGTCACTAACACTGTCATTTTCATCACGATTATGTAAAATAACTTCTTCGACTTCACTACTGATCGATCCCTCTACGAGTGCACTACTAAAAGAAGCATTCATTATTCCTTCCACAAAGTCTTCAAACCCTTGATCGTATATGTTTGCCATTGATAAATGGGCAAATAAGAGTTTGTAAACACGCAAATAATAGCTAGAAACACTTAGTAAAATTAATACGTAAAATACACTGTACATTGATTAAAAATATTGATTAACATCAAAATTTAAAGGATAAATGCGCGGATCGAAAATGGAAGGGCGAATAAACATCTAACCTCACGGAAGGCTACAGGCAGACTGAGCGCGCGTCAGTAGACGTCGTTGGCTCTGCGGGAGACTATGAACATCCGGCCGCCCGCCATTTTGTCGCTCGAACATGGGCCGTGACCTTCAAAATAGACACAAACGGTTGTCTCTTGTTTAAATAAACCTTGTTTTACAGTTTTTACTAAGTTTGTTACCCAGAATGCTTTTAAATAATATTTTCAAAATTTTATGTTGCGTCAGTGGACGTCATTGGCTTTTAGTACTAGTTTAGGCATGACGTCTAGTAACGTCATTGTCTCGGAAAGTGTTTAATTCATTCACCACCTTCCCAGCATCACACCCAAGTTTATTTCCATTTTTAAGTTTGATATGATTACACTGTCTATTTTTATTTTTGATGGTGCCCAAAACTGTTTTTGAAATAGATTTCGAAGAATGAATTGATTTCGAGACATCTAATGCTTTTGCTGCTTCCTTTTTAAGTTTTACACGTTTTTTATATTTACAGAACACTATTTTAAGTAATCTTTTGAAGTTTTTTTTATTTATTTCGGAAAAACTTTAGTTTCTCTCTGGAAACCAATATACCCTTAGTTATACAATTACTGCGTGTTTTTTGCACAAACCTTAATAGTTTTTGTAGGACTCATTAAATGTTCTCTCTGGAAACCAATATACCCTTAGTTATACAATTACTGCGTGTTTTTTGCACAAACCTTAATAGTTTTTGTAGGACTCATTAAATGTTAATAGCTGCTGTTAAACTGACTGCGTTATTTTTAGAAAATAACATGTTTCTTGAGAAAGGTAACTGTTGATATGAGCAATGTTTCCAGGCCTTACGTCTCTTATTGTTTCGGAGGGTGTTGGGCTCCCTTTCGGAATGTTTCCTATTAATTATAGCCTCTTGGCCATAGTGATCCGAGATTACTGCGTTAACCACGGACACTGTGACATATGGAATGTTGGAAACGAAATTGTTTATAGCAGATTGAATATTTGCCGTTATTCGGATCGAAGTTTTGACAAGCAGCTCAAGGCCTAAAGACGTCAATAAATAGAAAAATTGTTTTTGGTAATTGGACATAAATTTCACTTTATTTCCGTCCTTTCCTAGAAAATCTAAACTTGTTAGTGGGGGAGGGTTGGGCATAGCGGCCACCCTAAGGAGCATATATATTTTTCCACCCCTAAACTTTTTTGAAACATTTTATAAATTCCTTCAACACTTAGTATGTTTACTTAGGTCTGATTAAAAAAATAAAAACAACTAGATTTTCAACTTATTTGTACATAATTTTGACTTCACCAAAAGCTGTCAAAGTGGCCACTGCTTGTTGGATGTAGGTAGTATGGAAAAAATAAAACGTATTTTGGTTCAGGACTCAAAACGATTGTATTAGGGTTTTAAACAAAAATAGGCATTACTGAAAGTATGTGAAACTATGAAATCAATGGTATTTACATAAATCACAAATAAACTCATCGTCCTCCTCTTCGGCTCCTATACAGGTTTCATGAGTCCATTTGAGGCACCCAAAACATCTAATCCAGCCTTCGTTTCCTTAAGATGTCGAGTACCAATCACCACAGAATAAAAAATCGACGTCGTTGACGTTGCCTTCATAATCATCATCATAGAGAACGTCATTCTTTGTCTGTAATAATGTGCGTTTCCCTTTATTTTTAATTTTGGCCACCCTTTTCTTAGGACCCTGCTGTTTCTTTTCGATTTCTCTTTCTATTTTTGCTTCTAGTCTACGTTGATACGCATTCTCCGTATCTTCTTTTTTTTCTCTTAATTGCCATGAAAGTGGCCTTCCTTATATGGACTGGATGTTAGAACTTTTGCTGTTCCTTTCTTCCTCTTAGTTTCTCTTTTGATAATCCTATTGACCTTGGGTACAGGAACAATTTCATGTGGACTTACAGCAAATGAAGTGGACTTCTTGTTTGGTATACTGTTCAAATTTGAAGTTGTTTCTAGGGCACCAGCTGATGAGTGCTGGTAATAGACGGATCAAATGTGGCAGAAAGAAGCCCACTTCTTGATTGGATGATCAACTGAATGTAGGGACACCATTATGAAGGCGGTATTGTGGTTTTCAGAACTACCAATGAGTCCTGTTGAGCTACTGTTGTTGAAAGTCTGAGATGAAGATGCACAAACTGGTATGACGGTGTTCTCATCTCCTGGTGCAGGGTCGTCTTGTAGAGTTATTTCTGTGGTTTTAGCGGCTGCATAATCCAGTTTTGTAAACACATTTCTGTTGATTGAGACGATTCCACATTTCTTAAAGCCTTTTATGGCGATGACTGCTGTAGCTGCCTTCAAAAACGCTTCACCAAGTAGGAATTGAGTCACTGTCCGTCCTGGATTATTCCTTAAGAACTTTTCAATGCTCTGTACAAAATACGTATTGAAAGGTGCCATAAACGCATCGTCGAGTGGCTGTATTTTATGACTGCAGTGGGGCGGATGCACAAAATAGTGTCATGATTGTCTCTGGCTTTTTCGATGAAGTCTAAGTTGTTCGTGTGAGTTACATGACCGTCTAGTACCAGTAGAATCGGGTCGTCTTTTGTTGGCTTTGAAAATTTTAAGAAGTAGTCAAACCATGAGGTGAATATTTCCATTTGCATCCAACCAGTAGGATGACATGCAAAAAGCTGATCCAGGAGGTGCACCATTTGCATTCAGTTTTCATTCAACGCCTTGGGAAATTCACAAAGGCTGATATAAATGTTCCTTCAGCCGAAACACAGACTACAAAAGTAGAAAGAACGCTAGTTCAACAGATATTAAAGAGCCGACCTTTTAGAGCAAGGACGAACGACTTGGACTGGATTGTTAAGAGCCCAGTCTCATCGATATTGTATGGTCTCATCCTATGAGGTGGGAATACGTAATATTTCTGGATGCCTTCCAAAATGTCAAAATATTTTGATACATTAGTTTTGTTAAACGCTTGAGCCCGTGCAGCTGAAGTCGCCTCAGGCTTTCGTAATTCAATCATGGGGTGGCATTTTCTAAATCCCTGTACACAATCTTTCCCAGCAGCTTTTTTTTCATGACTAAAGTTAAGTAATGACTAAGTATGCCATTTTTAACAGCAAGTTTGTAGGCAAGAGCCTATAGATCAACGACTGTTACACCAAAAAACGGACCTCCATCTCCAAAAGATGGTTAACTATTTCTTTTTCCTCCTCCGCAGTAAATATGGGCCACAGTGACCAAGAACATTTATGTGTTTACTGCATGAACATTTTTGTCGAGTGCACATCGTTTTAAAGTATTTCGAGGTACCTGGAACCTCTTAGCTGCGCTTTGCTAAGGCAACCCGTTCTTCTTCACTGCATCAATGGCCTTTTTCATAGCTTTAGAGTTCCAGGACTGATTAACGGTTTTCCTTTTATACTTAGACACCATACTGTTCTGCAAAAACATCACGGAATTAGAATAACTAAAAGAATCTCAGAAATCAAGTTTTATGCAGCATACATTGCGGGCAAAGTGGACACATTCCTGGGCAAAGTGGCCACGGCTATGTCCACTTTGCCCTCTAGCACGCCATTGTCTAAATACAATATTTCAGGTACAATCCGTTGTAGATCTACTGTTGAGACACATGAATTATGAGACAAAGCTAGAAACATGTCGTTTTGCAAGATTGATGTACAATTTACTTCAACTAGGCCACCAAATAAACTAAAGCCGTACATGGTAACTTTGCCAGCAGTGGCCACTAGTCCCACCCTTCCCCAAATTTAGTTTTGTTGCATATACTATATTATGCATACAGAAAATGGAGATCCCTTACCAGTAGCATATCCACCCAGGAGACCTTAACGAGGATGATAGAGACGACTTGAATTATGAAGTTCGTTGTGATGGAAGTGTAAAAACTTTCTCCGCATGACAAGTGTTGATTTTGAACATTTGCTTATTACAATTGGACACAAAATTACAAAACAAGATACGTCTTTCAGAGATGCAATTCCTGCCCGTGAAAAATTAGCAATAACTTTACGATTTCTTGCATATGGGGACTCTTATTAGAGGTTAAGTTACCTGTTCAAAGTGTCACAGTCAACTATCTCATTGTTCATTCCCATAGTTTGTGATGCAATCATTCAGGCATTAGAAGACTCCATTAAGGTATGCGTAATAATTATTTTATTAAATGAAAACTTTAGTTAGAATTTTTTTAACGTGTACGTTTCACTTTTTTAATGAACAAAGGAATAAAAAATACACATTTTACAAAGAAAACATTTATTGTAATCAAAACGTCATTAGTTCATGTTTAATACAACGGAAGTAAAACAGTCTTCCACGTCGTCGTCGGTGTTGTTGTCGAACAAACTGGTGACACGTCCACCCAACACAGAACTTGCACCAGAGCGAGGTCCTGACACAGAGCTATGTCCACATTCAGATCTTGGACCAGAGTACATGTTTTTTATTTTTCTGATCTCCAAATGGTACAAATTTTTGTTGATTTCATGTTTAGCCTCTGCTTGTAACATTTTATCACCAAGCCCCCATTTTATCTCGTTTGCTACGTGCTTACCATACACATCAAATTCGTCGTCGTCTTGTGATTTCTCCAAGGTTGAAGAGATTTTTTTCATTGCGTGGTAGGCGTCTTCTACCATTTGCGACGGTTTCTTCCTTTTGGGTCCTGGTTTGGCGGGTTGTTTCAAAATAGGTTGCTCCACCACTTCCGTTGATTTTGAATGGCCTGCCGGTGACTGATCGGAGTTGATGCTTGTTTCATCCTCTTCTTGTAACTGAAAATAAAAAAAATATATAACACACTATAAAGTAAAAGCTAGCTAGGCTCTTAAAACTGTTAATAAATATTAGTAAGAGAATATTATTTTTTTTTTTTTTAAATGTAAATAAACATATATATAGTACATATGTAATAATTTTAAATTTTTGAAATAATATAAAAAACTGATAACAACGTTTATTTTCAGACGCCAGAATCTGAAGAAGAGTAGCTGAAAATAAGTAACGGATATGAAACCAGATGGAATTTCCCACATTTCCTGGGTAGTATGGACGGGAAACATGTCATGCTGCAGGCTCCCATACATAGTGGCAGTGACTTCAACAATTATAAGGGATTTTTCAGTATTGTTTTGTTTGCAGTAGTCGATGCAGACTATTGTTTCACGTACGTTGCAGTAGGGTTCCAAGGTAGACTGTCTGATGGAGGAGTGTTTGGGCATACAACATTTAAGGAATGTATGGAAAAGTCTAGACTTAACGCACCAAAACCACGTAACCTTCCTGGTGGCACGTACCCAGTTCCTTTCGTTTTGCTTGCAGACGACGCATTCCCCTTGAAACCGTGGATAATGAAACCGTATGCAGGTACACATGAAAAAGGGTCAAATAAACGATTATACAACTATCGTTTATCAAGGGGTAGGAGGGTGGTTGAGAATGCCTTTGGCATCCTTTCATGTGTGTTTCGGGTTTTAAGGAAACCAATTTTACTTGAACCCTAAAAGGCGAGAAAAACTATACTAGCTGCAACGCATCTTTACAACTATCTGAGGAAAAGTGAATCGTCAAATGCCACATACACACCAGCTGACACTTTTGACGTTGAAAATATTGTAACGCATGAGCTTATACCAGGACAATGGAGATTAGAAGGCATGCCTACAGGAACTTTACTACGCCTTAAACGAGTCCTAAAAAACCGTCATTGTTGGCTGCTGAAATTAGGGAAGAATTCGCACGCTACTTTACTAGTAGCGAAGGATCTGTTCCATGGCAAAATGAATATGCGTAAAAGGGAAATCGAAAAATGCGGATTAACAAGTTAAAGTAATTTAATTATATGAACAAGAATATGCCATTGTCATGCTTTTTTTTAGTTGTAATTAAAGATTTACGTTGATACTATGGTTTTTGTTGCTTAATTTATTTCCAAACAGTGATGAGGTAAATTAAAGAATATTAATAGTAAATGTATTCATTGGGAAACAATACATAAAGTATTGGTATAAACATGAAGAGATCATTTTAATTAATCCACATTAAACATCTAATAAATATGCAGGGTTTGAAAAAGAAAAAAAATTAATATACAGGTGACGTAATATACGTTCTACTTTTCAAAATTTTAACAAATGTTATGACTGTTTATGACTTTTCTAAGAAATTAATTCTTGGGTATTTAGCTTAGTAAATAGTGTAGTATTTGTAGGAGTTAAGAAGTAACTATAGCCTATATACTGAAATCCACTTACCAAGCTATCCTCATTGCCATCTGTTGCCCGCCCTGTCTGGCAGTAGCTTCTTGGCGTACATTTGTCCTTCAAAAATGCGAACATGTTGAAATACGGCCATTTAGGGTCCCCTTCTGCTCCCGCGCCACTTTTACCCTTCTTACTGTTGCGTTGGTATTGGCCTATTAGGCATCTCATCTTCTTTTCTACTCGCAATTTCGTTCCACGCGTCTTGTTTCTTGTTGCGATTTTTATAATCGGCACTTTTAACGTCCCATAACACCGGGTAGTCCCTAAATAGTTCTATCAACTTTATAATGTTGTCTTTACTCCAGTCGAATTCACTCAAAAGTTTCTCCATTACTGCACAATCGTACACGCACAAAAGAACATGCGAACACAGCCTGCACAAAAAGCACTCTGACTACAAAACGAGTAGATCACAGTAAAAACATGTGACATCAAAGATGCCGCGGCAGCCTCTAGGGAGGGGGCAGCTACATCTAGCTCTGCTAAAACAAAAATGCACGTGTAGCAGAGCTAGATATAGCTCAGAATCCCTTTGATGTTTACCGAAACTTTTGGATAGCACGTTTTCTGCTATATAGCAGAGAAAATAGGCTTAAATTTGCTATATACCCGGGCTATATAGCAGATCCCCAGTGTCACTTTTTGTACTTGTAGCAGAGCTATATAGCTGTGCTACATATAGCTCTGCTGTATAGCTCTGCTACATAGTGTAAACAGAGCTTTAGCTGGCTTCAGCGGGATCAGATCTGTAACGTGACCGATTTGGGGATCTTTATGGTATCCGATGCCACCACCGGATGATTCTGGAAACAGAAATGAATTTTGTGCAACAACGTTTGAATTTTAAAACACTGTTTATTATTGATTAATTTATAAAAATTACACAATTTCGATTGGTTAAAAAGGGGGGGAGCACTTCTGAATGAAATAAGATATTGAATTACATTATTGAAAGAATTTAGAAAATTGCATAATAGACCTACAGAGAATCACATGTTAACGAGTCTGAGGCCTGATCTAGACTGCCTTCCAGCACACGCAGGTCCTGAGTCTGCGTTGTCAGCAGTCTTATTGCTGTCCCACTCCTTACTTTCAACACTGCTGTACACTTTACAATTATTATGTCTTCAGTTAAATATTAAGACGTTTTACCAATTGGATGAAATTTTTATATAGGTAACCAAATAAAGTATAATTTCTTAAATTATAGTTCCTATTGGGTTCGGGTCGTTACATCACCCTCTCCTCCAGAAAAGATGTGCCATAGTACTAAAGTAATGGCATATCTTGAATCTATTACATTTATATGATAATAACTTATTTTTGTAAGTTTAGAAGTTTTTTTTTCTTTGAAGTGTTTCCCACATTATTAATACATTTTACTAATTTAAGTTTACATAATCAAGATAGTATTAAGATTTAAGAATATTCATAATTATATACAATATTTTTTCCAGAGACACAAGCCGGTCAGAATATAGTCTTTTGATTTGTCACTTTAAAATTTTTCACAATTTTTTATTTACTACTTAATCATGAGGGGGAGTCATCCGAACAAGAGAAGCTTCTTGGATGGTGTCTACTAATGGAGTTCCTTCCTCTACTCTCACTGTCAGTTGGCCCTGGTCTGGGCCGCTTGTGCTCTGAGTTTGTCTTTGCTGCCTGCTGGTCGCGCAAAGGCGTTTTACTCTCCTATGACATATAAAAACTACGAGCAGTATACAATTTAAACTTAGAACTATGTACATGATAATAAAATTATAATTCTTATTTACATTAATAACAACAGGTTTGTTTACATTATAACCTCGCAATAATGAATTTAAGCCCATTTCTCCATGGTCATCAATTAAATTTCTTTTTATATCTTTTAGAGTTTCAAAAGTTAAGTTATTGTTAAATAAGTTAAGAGCAGTTTCATTGGCCTGCAATATGTTCACTTTTGGTATATGTAGGTGCGTAATATTTCTATTATAAACTATGTTCCCTCTGATTCTCGAAAATATTTTACTACTTTTCCCAAAAATATCACACCTTGATATTTGTTTTATGATACCTGAGGTGTTAACAACGATTTCTAAATAATCTTTTACAATGTCTGTTTTAACTACAGATATATCATCTTCAATGTTTCTAAAACAATTTAATATTACTTTGTAAGGTTCTGCAACACTATAAATCCAGTCATTGCCATTTTGTAACCAAGTTTAGCCAATTTTGTGAGTTTACATTCTCAGTTAGAACTCTGTTACACTTTTGAGTTACAGAACTTAATCCCATAAACAGTGAATGGATGCAACCATTGAGTGTATGGTGTAACACACTTATTGAATTTGGACAAATTTTAACATAACTGTGCCTACATTGAACATATTCATCTGAGGCGAAAGGTACATAGTACTGCCTATCTTTAGATATCAACAAGTAGTCGTGTTCAATTTTCCAAACTAACCAATGTCGTAACCTAGGTTGATAAAGTGGTATCACTTCGATTTTATAGGTTTCAATCTATCTGTCAATTGAGCTTAATGGTACTGTAACAATCAATCTTATGCTATCTGGATTGGATAGTGCTTGTGCTGTACAAAGATAGTAATACAAAAATATATCTTCATCATTTACAGGAACAATTAGTTTCAAATAAGATGGTTATTTTCAAATTTATTCAAAACCTTTGTGAAATCATGTGGATTTACAAATTTACTGCTAATCTTACCAGAGTATATAAGTTCTAATACTTGCCTAAACTCTACTACTCTTAGCTTAGCTTCATCAACAGTTTGACCTAAATGTCTTAACATTGTTGTAATTGTCAAATGTTTTGCTAAGGACTGATGTATCATTATATTCTTTTCATTGAAATTCTTTAATGACGTTATTAATCTATCGTTGGCTGTAGATAACTTAATCATTATTTCATGAATAGCTTTAGTGTTAGTTACAATTCTAGAATTAATATCTTTCATCAAAGTTATTTGTGTATGACTCGAGCTAACAACTGTAACTGTGATTAACTTTAGTTCGTCTAATTTGGAATTTACATGTTCTAAATCTTCACTAGTCGGTACACCAAATAACCACTTTAATGCGTAACCTCCTGGATTTATAAGTCCACGCTTATTTCTAAAATTTCCAGCAGGTAGTAAAAGTTTTAATAAGTCGGTTATATCACTCTCATACTGTTCGATTCCTCCCTTCGCTCTTATATATTCAAACTCGAAGTCTTCATCCCAGATGTTTACACTGATATTTTTAAACTGTTCTAATTTGATACATCTTTCATTCAATGATATCAGTTCATCAAGGATCTCCACTAGATCATAGTCTAAAACAATTCTCCATTCATCTCCGGATATCACAGAGTCTTCTAGCTTCCTAAACACAACTCCTTGGTTCATTTCAGCTGCCTTAACCAACGTAATAATCATTAGTCCTGTAACAAAGATTATACCTGACATCTATAATCTAACTAATCTTTTATTTTATGGATATTCAATGTCGCTTAACTAACTTCTCCTTATTATAATATAACAAAATTGAGTGGGAGTATTTGATTCACCTTAATCTTCTTAAAGTAACTCGATTTATTCCTTTCACTTGTTACAAACTTTTTTTGGCCTTCTGTGTTAGTACTCTCAGTAATCTCATGTGCTTGTGTGGATTTACTCAGACAATTTTTAGTCTTCAGGGATCCTTTTTTCGTTTTCTCTCACACAACATTCAAACTCATTCAACAGCATTCGTTTCACATTTTCACTTTGGCAAACTGATCATTTTCACTTCACTCACTACTGAGTTGTTACCCTACAAGATGAAATTTTAAGAATACTCAACAACTTCGGCTTCTTTCTTACTTCTCTCATAATATAACACTTTACTTCGACATTATTATAGTACAACTTGTATGCTTCTATTTACAACTCAACTTCATAGTCTTCCAGTCTGGCTGGCTTCCTCCTTTCCCTGACTGGTCTT
Source organism: Homalodisca vitripennis (assembly GCF_021130785.1). Classification (NCBI taxonomy): domain Eukaryota; kingdom Metazoa; phylum Arthropoda; class Insecta; order Hemiptera; family Cicadellidae; genus Homalodisca; species Homalodisca vitripennis. Next base: position 105,227 of record NW_025778731.1, read on the forward strand.
TCATTGTTTCTTTCTTGGGCAGGTTGTAATCCACACGGTCCGGCTTGCTCTGCTGCTTGGCTTGGTACTGTTGGATCTTCAACCTCCTCTTTTGCATCCCTTGCTACTTCTTCGAGGCTTATTCCTCTTCTTGCTTCCTTACTAGGAACTATACTAATACTATTATAAAAAACAAAAGAAGCAACATATCAGCTGACGACCGTTGCCAACCTGACAGCCTGACTATAGCCATATGTGCGCTGTCTGGATGTGACAACCTTCGTTCTTGCTGTGCACAGGAAAACTAAACCTGTTTGTAACTCGATGACTATTAGCGTTATTACCATGACTACCCCCTAGCAACTTTTGCTCGGTTGTGACTCAATGTGTGCATTAAAACCAGAAAATAAAAAAAATCGACTATCGTCATTTTTACCTTGTAGTCTTCAAATGTGTCCAATGGAATCTTTGAATTTTCCAACCACGTACCTTTCCTCAGGCCAACACTACTACACCATTGCCTTAGGCTAGGGACACACGGTCCGGGTGAACGCCCGTCCGAGTTTTGTCCGGGCTCCGGATGATCCAGAAGTACATTGTGAAAAGTTAGTGAAGAAAACACGAAACCCGGACGGGCTTTTGCCCGTCCGATAGCAAAGACGCCCGGGTGTATTCTCAACTGATCATCCGAGACCCGGCCAGGCGTTCACCCGTCCGACAGGTAGCGGGGCATTGTGTCAAATAGGCGGGAACACACGGTCCGGGCGAACACGTGCAGTCAGTGTTGTTGTGACCGTCGTGGTGTGCGCATGTTGAGTTGGTGGTTTGGTGCTTGGTTGTGATATACATATTGGAGAGTTGATAATGACGACTGATATAGACGCGGATAAACTTATATCGCTAGTGCAAGAAAGACCCCAACTTTGGGACAGAACGTTGGAAGAATACAAAGACAGAAATAAGACAAGGGAGAATTGGATTGTTGTCTGCTCTTCATTACATCCTTACTGTACCTAATACGGTCTACAAAACCTTCTAATGTTGTTCCAAAAAAAGAAGAAGAAAATGGACGATTTCGAATTAAGGATGCTGAAGGTGTTGGAAACTCCGCAACAAGATGGAGATCGACATCTTTCCTTTTTTTTTAAAGGAATAATTCCTTCTATTTCCAAATTCAGCGAGCCACAGATTGTAGAGTTTCAGTTGGGAGTACTGCAATTGGTTCAAAAAATGCAACAAACCACACCACCAACACAGGTACCACATAATATTGTCAATTATCAACAGCCACTTTTTATTCAACAACAACTACTATTCGATCAACAACAACAGTACATGCCGATGCATCAACCCAACACAGGTTGTAATACTACTAGGTATGCTGCACACCTGCACAACAACCATGTAGTTCCACCATGGTTACACAGTACCATCAGCTAACTCCAAGAGCAAGCGAAACTCGTCCCACATATCTACAACAAGCTGTACAACAGGCTAGGCCTAGTCCGGCCGAATCAGATGTAACACAGATGGACAATATGTCACCTGATGACAGTGACGTCGTATACTATCCCAGTTCCGATTTGTTTTAATGAAAAAACGTTGTTGCATGTACAGCAACATAAAGTTAGGTGTAGGGTACTCTTACTGTAAAATGTCAATTGTTCTTAAATTGAAGACAGATGTCGTTATAGTTATTTTTATGGTACCTCTAATTGTAGAATTAATCTGACATGTAAAAATTAGTTTGTGTTTACTAAGAAATTCTCCATTAATAGTTACACCTAAATTAATTATTTAAGTCAACATCTCTTCTAGATAACTTAATTCAACTCTTACCTTAAGGTCACTGCCAGCATTTCTGCTGGTTTAATGCAGTTCCTCATGTTGGGTATCCTGTCTACGAAGCTGTGGTGATATCTTTTGGAGTACCTCATCGAAAGTGGAGACAGACATGCGAAAATAGTTGAAGAATTTTTCTTCATCTGCTCTTAATTCTAAAAAATAGAGTATTGAAGTGTCCTAGTATGTTTCTCTTCTGCACTACAGGATGTATCCATACACTTCTAATACGTGTCTTTTTACGTCTGTGACGCAGTAAACAAATCACTGCTAATAGTTTACGTCTATCTTCGTCCATGATCAAGCCGAAAATGACGACAAGTGGAATAAAATCTCCCGGATGGGAGTTTGCTCGGATGTAGTGTGTTGTTCCATCAAAATATCGTCCGTCCGGCCAATCGCCCGTCCGGGCAGTCACCCGGACCGTGTGTCCCCAGCCTTAAGCTGCATCGCCAGCGATTCTTGGTTTCACTCAACTGAAGTGTCATATTGTGTCCTTCAGCACACACCCGTTCACTATGCAACACTTTTTTGGTTTGTAGATACCTAACGGCTTTTTCCTTGCTATTAACTTCCCGGGAGCGACATAATTAGAACAAGTAGAAGTAGATACACTAAACTGAATGACTACTGAATATATCAGATAACGGAGTGGCGGGCGACGCGCGGCTCGGCGCTCACCGGTTGATAAGATAAGATAACGCAACAATAGTGAATCTTACCTACTACAGGCCTTCCGTGTTTCAATTAAGTGTCCCTAACATTAACAATCAGAATAAGACCCTTCAAACAATATGCCATTGCTATAGAACATATTTAGAGACTGGTGGCCCTCTTCTACAAAAGACCCGCAGAGTGATAGGCGGTAGTGTAACAGATTCGCACACCTAGTCGATTTAAAAGATCAAACACAAGTGTGAGTCATTTTTAAATGAGTCAACATAACAAATTAGGTCATCCACGTAACAGATGACTTTATTATAAAGGTGACGGTTTAGTATCGCATTCAAGGCTTTACTGAATAACGTGGTTGAAGTTGAAAATCCCATCGGCAGTCTGCAAAACTGTAGAAGTCTATCTGGTGTTTTATGGCTAGGATATGCCTATTTTCTTTCCTAACCTTCATGGAATGTAAAAGTGTGTGCTTTGTTCAAAGAGTTTAAACCAGGTTTACTGAAGGAATGGGGTGGACATCTGTTTTCAACTATGCATTAACCTTCTTGAGATCCGCTACCATTCTGTTCATCATTTTTTTCACTAAAAACACTAGGCTTGCATATTCTGTGTAATCAAGAAATTCCTCTAATATTTTGGTTTGTACTATAACATCATAATTTATTTAATTTTTCCCTGTTTTACTCTGCCTATAAGGTGGTGAGTTTACAGGTTTTGTATTCGGTTTTAATTCGAGTTTAACAGGAGGTATGTTTGCAGGAGTTAAATCAATTACCTTTGTTGCAAATATGTGCCTGTATTTTTGTAAAACGTTAAGGACTTTTTTGTGTTCTTCGAGGGTTAAATTTGGTGAGATATCAAATGTTATCCCGTCCTTATCTGTCAATAGTTTTTCCTGTGTCACTTGTAGTGGGATAGTGTTCCCGTGTAGGCTGTGATTTAAAGGGTTGGGTAATGTATATGTCCTATCGTAGTATGTGCGGGTATCCTTTTTGGGAAATTTGATGCATTATAAATATTTACAATTGTATCTGTACCATCTTCTCCTTCTGAAAGATACGCAAGACTTTTTTTTATTTTTAAGGCTCCCATACACGGTCAATATTATTGTGCAGTATTTCGCAATATGATTGAAGGAGCGGCCACAAACAGTTCAATATATTTTGTGCAACCAGGGGGATTAGTTCATTAAGTAGAATTGTTTTGGAGTGACAAAGGGTTTTGCGTGCTGTGAGTTGATATTTAGTTGAAGTTATGTGTGAAGTCGATGCTGCAGCATGTGTTGTGATCGCATTGCTATTAAAGAAGAAGAATAAGAGGAAAAGTGGATATGGCTGAAGGAGTGGTTAAAGAGAAGGAATGAATTTATCCATGAACGACTGTTGAATGAGCTTCGTAAATGTGAACCGAAAGATTTTAAGAATTTTGTAAGATTAGACACAGAATCATTTGCTGAGTTATTGCGATTGGTTGAGCCTCATATAAAAAATAAAAACACTACTATAAAAGATGCTATTCCCTCAAGCCAACCTTTATCAATAACTTTGCACTAAAGCCAACTTTTATCAATAACGTTGCGCTACCTTGCTACAGGAAATTCTTTTGAAGACCTGAAATTCACAAGCGTTATTTCTCCATAAGCGATCGGATGAATTGTTGAGGAAACCTGTGATTCTATTATACATAGCTTAAAGGATTATATAAAGGTAAGATCAATACATTTTTTGTTTGATCACAATCTTTATTTCGATTCGTATCAATGTCGTACTAGACAAAATAAACTAGACATAGACAATATTCTAAGAAAAAGTTATTAGCTAACAGTAATAGTGTTATTTTGCTGACAATTTTCCAAGATACAAGGGTGTGAAATTAGCAAAGTATGTAGGTTAACGCACTTGTTAACTCTGATCATTTGGAATCTGAGAAATGTTGAATGTGTGGAATTTTCTGAGACTGCAAAGTTTCTTGTAAAGCTGGGTTTATTCATATTTGTTGTCCCCGTGGGTTTTGGGGTTGGATTGAAAACATATTTTAGTTCTATGGTGTGCATATCGTCACCTTAAATGTAAAACCTTGTAAATCAAAAATATGAAATTTTACAGGAGGCAATAAAAACTGTTTTTTATTGTTATTATAGGACGTTTTAAAAACTGTTTTATTTTGAAAATAATAAAAATTTGTTTTAAATAGAATAACTAACTTTATTTCACCCTATCATTTTTGTTAATATTTAAAAAATGACATACAAGGTTTGCATTTTAATAACAGCTTTGATGTACGAGGTTTTATTACTTATGTGGTTTTCATACTAGTCTGCATAAGTGGGTTTCATATTAATTCTATTAATAGTCTATGGGAAAATAATATTAAGAAAATTGTACACAATAAATATAAAATCCACGTTTATTCAAAGACTTATCAACAACAAATTGTTTACGTATGGAGATAAAAAAAATTTCAAAAAACAAATTTACGCTCCTACATAAGAAACTAGAAATTAAAGGACAGAGTACTTGGAAGAATATAAACTAACTCTGTTTTTAAAGAAAAATGTATTTAAATGACTTGAGCATACTGAAAAAGAAATACTTGTAAGTGTTAAGGTATTACGATACATGAGCAGTTGTCCTCCTCGCCACAGATGCTTTTAGATTCATTTTTGTAGTGAGGAAGGTTGTCGTAGAAGCTGTGCACATCTCTTGGTAGCACGTTTTTCAATGACTGTAAGTCCTTGTACAATCTTGATTTGATGGGGATTTGCTTCTTATGTAATGTTTTTAAAGAAACTTCATATGGGGGCTTTTTGATCCGTTGAGGAAGATCTAAAAACTTATCCGAAAAGTTCAGCTTGACTTTAATTGTTCCTTCAGGCTTGTATTCTATGACCCTCAAGTTAGTTAAAAGAGGATCCCCCCTTTTTTTACCTGGACGTATTGAAAACAAGTGTTGTATTTTCTGAAAAATGTGTGTGGGTGTGACCCTTTTCAAGGAATTTTTGAGTTATTATCAGTCCAGTTACACTACTAGTAAAAAAGAAGTGCATTCGATAGTACACAATTCCTATTTTGGTAAGTACACACCCGTCGCTGTACAATATGACATGGTCATATTTTGATCTGTCCACCTCATTAACTAAGAAATGTGTGATTATCGATGCAAATTCATCTGCGTCCAGACCTCCTTCATTTTCGTTCCAAATGTAACAAAATGCGTCATTAGTCTTCAGGTCATAGAAAGTGTAGTTATGAACTTTAAGTTTCATTTTATAGTACAAGGTTGAGGCCTTTAAAGAAGGACTTAAAAGTACAGCCTGCATGTCCATAGAGTACACAGCCGTTCTTTCATCTGTATTCCCTTTGTCAGCATCTTTTTCTGATCTTGCTTCATCTTTCTTTTTAATATGTTCTTCATACAACTCTTGTGTTAAGTTTCCTTTGTTAAATGAACAACATAGATCGCACTGATCCTTTTTAGGAGAAAACAATCCAAGATTTAATTCATCAAACAGAGAGTAAAACAAGCAGTCAGAAGCTATAAACTGCTTCTTTCCCTCTGACTCACATTAACTTCGATAATGCCTGTAAAGCTGAGCTTTCTACTGCCAGTTTGGCTCAAGATAGAGTTTTTGGGTGTTTTTTTCGGCAATAGTGGGATTCTAATTTAGGTAGCATAGCAAAATACTCTTTGATAATTTTCTTGCGAATGCTGTCTTCCTTTGCCGTTTTATTATTTTTAACTGATTGTACGTTTTGCTCAACGTCATTATTGACATCTCCATCTAGTCCACTATCACCCTTTTCCTCTGAATTCTCATTTTCTTGTCTTGCAGAGGGATTTGAAACCCAGTTTGTAACTGACCATCCTCCCACAGACAACGTACTCAAAAACATCTTTTTGCAAACTCTTACTCTCTCTTCATTGTCATCCAAATTCAAATGATAATATAGAGACCCTTTACGACGGAATTCTACGGAGTTAACTCTTCTATTAGAAACAAATCTTCTGTCAACTAATTGTTTCACCAATATTTTCCTCTCTTTCCAATCCAATTGCCAAAAATGTTTAAATAGTTTTTCTCTGATTTCTTCTGAAAATTTGTAGCACTTAAATTAGGAGTTAGGTTTAGCTTCGCATTGACTTGTTTCAGTTTTTTTTTTGGGCCTTCTAACGTCAAACACATTTTTATTGGAATCATTATTCCTCCTTCCAAAATATTCCTCCCCCTTCATTCTCTTTGCTTTATTTTGTTCTGACTCCCATAATTGTTTCATAGGTTTTTTATTCCGTTTGCGTTTTCTTTGATTGTTTTCATTGCCTCTCATTTCATGTTCTTTTTCTGCATTTGAATCGACTTCCTCCAAATCTGTTGGTTCATAGTTGTCATCAGCAATCTCTTGTGAAGGAGTGTTATCTGTCTGTACATAGTTTTCATCGAGTATCTCTTGTATAGTAGTATTTTTTGTGTGTACTTCAGCCTCTAGTGTAGTTTCATTTTCAAGAAATGAAGAATAAGAAACGTATTATTCAATAAATAAGAAAGTTAAAATACTTCTTCCTGCAATTGTTTTAGCATATTATACTATTTTCTCAGTTGTAAAACAAAGCAGAAGGCGGGGAGTTACTTCAAAATAAAGGCTTTAGACCAATGAGACGTAGCCATTGTGTGAATAAGTTGTATACTAACATTTTATACTCTTATTACCCTTCAATAACTAATAAGAGAACGGTATTATACCACTTACTGGAGGATCCGAGAAGTGAAGACCTTTGGTATACGGTTATACTACAATTACTTGATTAAAAACACACTAACTGACCTTTCAATTCGCGATGAATAATTTAGGGCAGCTCACTAACACATCCTATAGACGAACTAGGAGTCTCATTAACATGGTCATCTGCAAAATAAAAGACATTCTTTAATACTCTTGGCATAATATTTTTTTTAGTTATTGCATAAGAACACACTGAAATATTTTGATTACAGGCTCCTGTCATAAAGATTCTGGATTCCAACAAAGTCTTGTTGTAACCTTATAAAACACCAGTAGGCGCCCATAAGTATTGATAACAAACTTGCATAAATGTTATTCTGAAATAAAATCACAATAAAACACTTTGATGGAAACAACAAACGTTTTGTAGTCTTAATGAAATGTGAGAATACCAGCTAAGAATATTGTTAGAACACTGCCTGGAGTGAAAGGCCCAGCTAGAGCCCTAGGTGACCAACCCAGCAAGAAATAATTTCGGGATTTGTCATTTGACGAAACAATATTAAATGCTATCGTGATCAACACAAATGAAGGGCTAACGGAAAGAACAGGCTAAGTCCATTTTTCTCAATTTTGATTTTTTTTTGCTTATATGTTGGTACTCCTGTTGCGGCATATGTAGCATGTGCTAGTTTGGGAAATATCAAGCTCAGTCCCGAGAAAAACAACAATTAAAAAAAACACCAAAGGGAAAGAATAAGCTCAGTCCATCCAGTATTGGAAAGAACAGGCTCAGTCCATAGTGCTTGTGTCTGCCACTACGCGCACCACCTGACTTCTTTACACTTGAATACTGAATTAATGTGAAATAATGGTGTTATAGAGTGGTGGTTTTCAATGCTTAGTGAGTTTAGTATCTAATTATCATTAATATTACGTGCTATTTTTTAATAACTATGGAAGGTGACATTCCCTCTGATGGTTCTCCAATGAAGCTTGAAACTTCGAAGAAAAGGAAAAGGTATGGTAGGATGTCAGAGGTAAGAAAAAAACTTAACCTATCTTCACATACTATGGGTGAAGATTGCCAATGTACCTTGAAGTGCTTTGAGAAAGTCCCAGAGGCGACTAGAAATAGTATTTTAAAGGAATTTAATTTACTAAACTCTGTTGACATGCAAAATAGTTACTTGTGTGGCCTAATTTCAGTCTTGCCCATTCAACGTAGACGGCCTAGAAATGCAGAAAATGCCCGACAAAACAATGCCTCCTACAAATATAGAGTAAGGGTGAATATTAATGGAACTGTTGAGGATACTGTAATTTGTCGCAAAGCTTTCATTGCTTTTCATGGCATAACTAAAGGCAAAGTTGAGTATTTAGTGTCTAGTTTGAGGTCAAGTGGTCAATCCCCTTTAGATAAACGGGGTAAACACGATAATAGGCCTTGGAGGCTTTCAGACGTAACTAGAAATTCCATCAAGGCCCACATTGCATCTTTTCCCAGACGAGGCAGTCACTATGGATTAAAAGACTCAAAGAAAACTTATCTTTCTGAAGAGCTGAATACAACAAAGATGTATAATTTATTTAAAGAAGCATACCCATCAGTTAAAGTTTCTTACCAGTGTTACAGAGAAATCTTTTCAAGTGAATTCAACATATCTTTCGGATATCCTCGCACAGACACGTGCAGTACTTGTGATGAATTTTCAGCCAAAGTTAAGGTATTAGAAAATGAAAAAAAACACATAACTGACAAAAATTGTTTGACAAAAATTAATAAAGAAATCGAACGTTTACATGTTGAAAACCAAGTCCATAAAAGAAAAGCAAGCGCATTCTATAACAAGAAAAAAGATGCTAAAGAGTTTAGTAAGACTCATGCAGATTATGAAGCTATTGCTTTTGATTTTGGCAAAAACCTGTCTTTGCCCAACATCCCTACTAACGATGTGTACTATAAAAGGCAATTGTCTGTTTACAACTTCAACGTTCATATATTAGCAAGTAGAAAAAGCGTCTTTTTCATCTACCCAGAATGTTCAGGAAAAAAAGGAAGCGATGACGTATGTTCAATGCTTCACAAATTTGTTTACGATGAATTGGACGAAAGAGTAAGGAAACTGGAAGTGTTCTGTGATGTATGTTCAGGACAGAACAAAAATTATACATTGGTACGTTTTTTCCACAATTTAGTTCATACTGAGCGACGCTTTGACTTAATAACAGCAAGTTTTCCAGTGAGAGGACATAGTTACCTTGAGACTGACAAAAACTTAGGGTTAATCAACCAAAAAACTCGTACTGAGCTTCCACATGACTGGATCGAGGTATTTGAAACAGCTCGGACAAATCCGTCACCCTTTATCGTGCACGAAGCCACGATTGATACATTTCGTCAATGGACTGCACACTTAGCACCGTTTTACAAGAAAAAGTGTCCCTTTGCTACCCGCCCTGTCAGAGAAATTGTATTTGAAATAAATCTCAAGAAGGAAGTTAAGTTCAGAACAAGTTTTAATGGTGCTTTTGAACTTGCATCCATTACCACAATGGATCTGCCACCACATGGAAAAAATGAGGGAGAATTCAACCTACCAAACTTTTCATATGAAGGTAAGCAATATTATTTCCACTAGACACAATTTTAACTATTATATAAGGTTGTATAACTTAGTTTATTATACTTTCAATACATTTGAATGTCAATTAAAGTAATACCCATTTAGCACCTGGTGGTGTAGCTACCTAATCTACACTGACGTAACCTCCTTATTCAGTTATAACTTATAGTTTTAGGTTAATGACATAAAATACATGTTTTTTGTTGTTCTAGGTCTTCTACCGATTCCATTGGCCAAGTACCAAGATTTGCAAGCCTTGAAAAAATTCTGTGGCCCACAAGCTCAAGAATACTATGGAAGTTTGCCTCATGAATAATCTGGACATCAAACTAAGATTGCCTAAGTAGAGTTTACCTTGTATCTTTATTTCATTTGAATAAAAACATAAATTTCTATTTATATGTGGCTTTTATTTTACCAGGTTTGGTAAAAAAACTGGGTAAGCCCATGGACTGAACTTGTTTTTTGCCGTTCTGTTTTGTACTTATGACTTTTAAGTACGAGTTTTGGGAATAAACAATACAATAATGACGCTTTTGTTAATTTAAAGCAATGTAAAACAACATTTACTAGGCATAATTATTATATTCTTGTAGTTATTACCCATTGGTAAGGTTTTATTTAACATTTAAACATTAAAAACGCTCTCCTGTAAAATTACTCAAAATGGACTTAGCCTGTTCTTTCCGTTAGCCCTTCAAATGTAAAGCTCGAGAAAATAAGAGCAGGCCTGTATGTAAATACAAAGAAAATAACTACAGAAACACAGGCATCTTAGAGTTAAATGCATTATAGGTCTGTTGATAATGTCATCGATCTTAAGCTCCAATGATGAAAAAATTAAATCATTATTTACTAAAGATGCCTTTAGTCGTCCGATTTACTCAGCGCAATGTCTGAGAAGAGGTATGAGATGCTTTTGCTATGCCTCAGATTTGATGATGCAAACACAAGACGCATAAGAAAAGCTAGTGACCCAGCAGCTCCAGTCTCTGAAATATTTCAAAAATTTGTTATTAACGGCCAAAGTGTATATTCTGCTTCAACTGAAATGACAATCGATGAAATGCTTGTTCCGTTTCGTGGAGGGTGTGGTTTTAAAGTTTTTATGCCAAAAAAACTGAAAAAGTACGGCATACAAATCATGTGTCTGTGTGACGCAAAAACGTCATATTTAACAAATGCCTACATTTACACAGGAAAAGACAGTGATTCTAGGACTCTCGATGAATACGAAAAGAAACTTAGCATTCCTACCCATTCAGTCATTTGACTATGTTCACCAATAGTGGGCAGCAATAGAAATGTTACTGCCGATAATTGGTTTACTTCCATTGAGGTTATTGATGAGCTACAAAGAAGGAAGCTCACATATGTTGGCACTATAAAGAAGGATAAAAAAGCTATTCCAGAAGAGTTCCTTCCTAGCCCAGGTCGGGCAGTCATGTCATCTATTCATGGATTTAGGAACAAGATGACAATAGTTAGCTTTGTACCGAAAAAGAACAAAGCTTAACGTACTGAACCATATACCAAAACATTTCTCTATGCTTTTGATCAGCCATGTATGGATTACGTATTTATTTATCAAACGTTTTACTTTTAAAAGTACGAACACGTGTCATTACAATGAACTCCAGTTAAATGTATGTTTTTATTGAAAATGTATGGTATTTGTGCCTGTATCTTAAAATCCTTTTCTTAACTTATGGAACTTATATCTGTAAATGAAGAAACTATTTAACTTATTCTGCATGAATTTTAATTGCACACATTCAGAACTATTCTACGAATACAAAGAATTAACGTTAGTTGTGTACATTTTCTCATTCTAAAGTATAGAAAATGTTTATATCTGCCTGCAAGCATGAGTTCTGAACACATTTATTGTTTATATTCTGGCAGCCTTCCCCTACCAGAATACTTCATATGGAGGCTTACAGTTACTATCAAATTACATTATCTACCAAACATGATGTAACGAAATTGCCTGATGCATGTGGTTGTTCAAGGGCTTGGTCAGTTTCACCGTTATTCAATAACTTCTCAAAAGGACGCCTTCTAAGAACTTCCTGATTTCAAACGTCAAGAATAACTCATTCATATATTGCTTTTTTAACATACATATTTATAAACTGTTATTAACTAGTACAGTAGTATAGAAATTATAAAAGACTCATTTTCTATCACAATCTTCAATTAATGTTTCTAAAAGTTTTATTACTTATATTAACTAAAGGTTTTTTACAAGTATTCTATAGAAATTATTACCTTCAATTCATTAGTATTTTAGTTTTAATTCGTTCAGTTTACCAAAATGGAAAATATGGTCTTATATAAGTTTTGTATTTGTACAAGTTGTGATTTAATTTATATGTTTCTACTGCGTTCTGACATTATATCGACAAATTTAATTAGAGTTAAGCCAATGACTGACAGGCTTGGGGATAAATTTCCCGTTGCACCATAACCTTCAATCATCGTGTTCATACACGTCTTACGCTACCACGGACCTATATATGCCTACCACGGCTTCTGATATCTTATCCTTTACTGTATAAGGTCCATTCCACCGGAGTAGTAGCTTTTCTGGTTTTCCCTGCTTTCTGGTCGGAGTCCATACCATGATAAAGTCTCCCACCTCGTAATCCAAATAAAACAAAGCGTCTTGTCTACCTTTTGTCGCCGGTGAGTCTGGGCGATCATCCTAACAACATCTCGCCGACACTGCCGTACTCGCCTCAACACCACTTCCGCTTCTTCATCCCCGCCGTGGTCGTGGGCTAGGCTGAGGTTCACAGACAGTCGTGCCTATCTGCCAAACATCCACTAGAACATTGACTGCTTCACAGTTTCTTGTCGAGCCTCCTCCCATCCAATGACTTTGAACAAAAGGTAGCTCATGGCATTTTTTGTTGCTAACTCCTGACGAAGAATAGTGTCGATAATGAAAAGTCTCCACAACACGCACCACGTCCGAGATCAGAAAACTCGTGGCCGCTAATTTGGATTGAGACCACCTACGGAATTTCTGGAAACGGCGTTCAACTTGCACTCCCAATAGCTATAACATAAGCCCTTCACTTTGGAATAACTCCAGCCGTTTAGAATGGGTACGAATTATCTATTTTTAATCGTCCATCATCAGCACTTAAAACCAACGACAAACAGTGCACAGCATATTTAAAACTCAGACCTCTCCGGTGGACCATGTCAAATGGAAAAAAACCTACGCCACACCCACTACACGAGAGTCTCGTGTCGCCATCATGAATAGCTCGCGAAGTAAGGGAGTCAGCAACCCGTACCCGATGGCAAACCAAGGATGTCCCCTATGGCGCACAGATTCCCCCCCCTATTTTGGCTTCGGCGCTCTTACCGTCTGAGCCTCAGTCTAAAAGGGCCATTTTTGCCCCCCCTCTCCCTTCCACCGTGCATCTGATCAAAAGTCCAAAGGGCGATCCTTCACACGGGCACTGTCGACTACGACGCCTTCTGGTCCAAACCCGCGTCAGTAACGTCTCTCGGGGTGCTCATGTTCCCAATTGGTGGTATATAGACAATCCGACGCTTGGCGAATTCTGCCTCGTAATGATAGGAAGAGCTGACATGTAAGGATCAAAAAGCGACGTCGCTATGAACGCTTGGCCGCCACAAGCCAATTATTCCTGTGGTAACTTTTCTGACACCTCTTGTTGAAAACTCTTCAAGCCAAAAGGATCGATAGGTAGTGCTTTCGCAGTCACTAGGCGTACTGAACATCCGGATCAAGCCAGCATTTACCCTTTTGCTCTATGCGAGATATCTGTCCTTGGGACACCTGCGTTATTCTTTGACAGATGTACCCCCCAGTCAAACTCCCCGTCTAGCAGTGTCCTCGGATCGGATCACGCTAGGGAGGGTTTGCCGGTCGGTGTCGGTGCGCGCCGCAGACGACGCCGGGCCGCGGCCGAAACTCGAAGGAACCGGTTACGCGACTCACCGACGCTTGGCGCGAGAAGACTGTAACGCCGTGACGAAGCAAGCGACGGACGCCCTCCGCCCAACCGAGTAAGTAAAGAAACGATTAAAGTAAAGGTATTTTACCGGCGACACGGGTTGCCCTGATCTCCCGCTTATGCTACACCTCTCATGTCTCCTTAAAGTGCCAGACCAGAGTCAAGCTCAACAGGGCCTTCTTTCCCCACTGATTTTTCCAAGCCCGAACCCTTGGCAGTGGTTTCGCTAGATAATACACAGATGAAATCTCGTTAATCCATTCATGCGCGTCACTTATTATATGACAAGGCATTTGGCTATTCCGTCGCCGGTAGCCGGCAATGCCCCGGGTGGAGGTTTATCCAATGATTCCTCAGTAAGCTGGGTAGGGAAGGAGTTGCTCCGTATAAAAAAACCTAATAAACTAAAAATTTACTGTACCTAAAAAAAGGTTGAAGAAAAAAACAAAACAAAAAAGGCACTAGTTATAAGGACAAAGAAAAGAATCTATAGTGCGCTCATGAATGGATGAACCCCAAACTATCAGCGCCCGTAGGTACAACCACTACCCCCGCGAGTCCGACCTCATGTGTCAGGGCCCGCTGGCTGGGGTAAGCCAGCAGGGGGCACCCCTGACCCCGCGGTACCAGTATCTCTCACGGCACTGGTCGGCCGGGTTCCACACCATCGTCGCAAAAGGGCAAGACGAGACTGGCGTAGAAGAAGGCAGGGAGGGACGCCAGCCCCCACCCTCAAGCAGGAAAGGAAAGGAAGACCACACCCCGCTACAGAAGAGCCCCATTTGACAAAAGTCAGGCTAGGGCGGAACTAGACGCTACTCTAGCTCCAGCACTGGTCCGCGAAGCGACTCGATCATTGAAGATCTGGACGACTTAAGTAGGTCGGCCACTCATAAATAATTAAATAAAAGCTAACATTCGCTCCTTTCCATCCGTTCAACCCACGTACCGCTCACACACACATTCTTACTCACCTCACATCGAAGTAGCACCTGGCGATCGCCATGAGAAGATTGGCCAGCTGGACATCACTGCCCAACCCAAGAGACCCAGGCTCCTTTTGGTGGCTGAAGGGAAACCTTCCTTAACCCAAAAACCAGAGGCAGCGCCCTAAAATTACCGACACTAAACCTGTCCATCACAGTTCGGGCAAGCACGCAATACGCAATACTTATCGGCCATCTCTTGAGCCGCGGCAGCAAGTGAGTCGTCTTGCTCGAAGCGTACGGTGACGTCGACCACCTGGGCGGAATCTCGTGTTACAACGACGAGATTGCGGTTCGGCAATGACGTCACCCCCCTCACCAGTCGGAGTAAAGAACTGTTCTCTCGCGACCACAAACTGCCGATTAAGAAGGCTAGCCTCGACCGCATAAACGATGCGGTCCTGACGCGCTATTCTAGCCCATCGACCTGCAGGGCATACGCCAATTACGTGCCCGAGAGTTTCCAGCTTGGCGGATATCTCCTACATAAGATCTTGTCAACAGGAGATGCACTGGCAAGACACTCGAGCGTAGGAAAAGTGTTAGTCCGAATTTTGATCAGGTCAATAATTTCGCCCGGGTACAGCTCTCCCTCCGCCCACAACCACTTGTTGCCGAGCTTATTTTGACGGAAACAAGCCACTCCCTGGCCCTGGCTCCCCAAACTGGAGAAGGTGAATTTTTTTTTTTTAATAAGGGCATAAAACACGCAGGTTATCAATGCCCGTAGGGTTAACGGACACCTACACTTTAAAATATGGTGTCACGTTATCAGTACAAGAAATAAATAGCGGATCGCTGTGTCAAATAACGTTATCACATTAAGACAATAAGAAAAACAACAACAGTGAACGGAGGACTAAAACTAAATAACAAAATTAACCGAGAGGCTGTAAAGAGGCCCGATAGTTAAAATATGTTAGATAAATAATAACGATAATAAATATAACACAATCTAATGCTAAAACCAGGTAAGTTAGTGAAGGAAGGTTGTAAAGGGACCCACCCTCACCAATAACAAATAACAAATCAATAGAAGGACAAAAGTGCTCGTTTCCTTACGTGACACCTACATATTAAGATAGTGGTGTCTCTCACCTCACAGAAATTTTTTTTACTGTAAAGGGGTTTACCCTTGATTAAAACACATACATTTTCCTAACGAAATTTAAAAGATTGCACCTAGGCGGTGCTAGTTAAGAGCCTTAAAACTAAATACAACTCAGGGGTGAACTGTAAAAGGACTTACCCTTGCCTAAATCTAGCGGTTAAAATACGTTTACTAAAACTAATCAGGTACTATAGGACTCATATTCTGGACATTAATTTGATGCTCTCCAGAAAACCAAAGAGCTTTGTTAAAACATCTTCTTTGTCACCAAGCAACTCATCTAACCGGCCTGGCAAACGATGTGCTCTCCTCTGCCCGGCGTAGAGGCGGCAGCCTATCAACACGTGGCTGACGTTTAGCGTCATGTTACACTCCGCACGCTGCGGTGGATCACCACGACTCATGAGGAAACCGTGAGAGAAGCGAGTGTGTCCAATACGGAGTCGACACAGTACAACTACCTCTCTCCGGTTAGTGCGATAAGCAGTACACCAAGGCTTTACTGTGTATTTAATCTGCCGAAGTTTGTTATTGGTCACTTGATCCCACGATACATTCCACTGATGTTATAGTCGTGACTTTACAATCGGCTTTAGATCGGACGCGATTGATCGCCTAGTACATGGAGACAGAGAGATTGCCTCCTTTGCTGCCCTATCTGCGATCTCGTTACCAGGTATTCCGGTATGTCCAGGTACCCATAGTAACGTAATTGCGATACTCCGCGACATCATCTCGCTCAAAGCGTAGCGAATCTTACGAACCAGGACATGTTTGGAGTACATTTCCTTGATAGCCAGCAGACTGCTTAGCGAGTCCGAGCACACAACCACCCTATTTGTTCTTGGACATACAATATTTAACGATTTCAAGATAGCTGTTAGTTCTGCTGTGTATATTGAAGATTCAGGAGTGAGGCAGAATTTGTACTCTCTATTGGAAGTGACAAAGGCACAACCCGTTCCTGCCTCACTCTTTGAGCCATCCGTGTAGATGACATCGCAGGGTGAACAGGATGACAAAATTTCTCTACAGGCGCTTGTGGACAACAGTGATGCGTCTTGCTTGTCCAACTGTAATAACGACACTATTACATTGGGAGTTCTGACTGTCCATGGTGGCCTATCCATCTCGTGACATACCTCAACATCAATCGCTCTCATGTCCACTTCTGCAAGATGTAACAGGATTCTAATGCCAAAAGGTGCGGGGGCATTAGGTTTATTGTGGTACCAGGGAGCAAGCGATGTGTCTAGGACTACCTCGAAGGCCGGATTTTCTGGCCTTGATTTTAAACTAAAAAAATAGTTCATAGCCAATTGAACACGTCTGAAAGATAGGGATGGCTCACCACTCTCAGCTAACAGACTGACAACGGGGCTGGAACGAAAAGCTCCAGTAGCCAATCTGATGGCAGAGTGATGGATTGAGTCCAACATTTTAAGGGCTGTTGGCTTGGCAGAAGAATAAACCTGGGATCCATAATCAATACAAGATCGAATATATGCCTTGTAAAACTGAAGCATGCATTTTCTATCTGCACCCCATTTCGTTCCGCTTAAAGCTCTCATCGCGTTAAGTCTCTTTAGGCATTTCGCTTTAAGTTCTTTAATGTGCGAAACCCACGTCAGTCTATAATCAAACCACAACCCTAGGAATTTCACACAGCGACTCGCTGGGATTATTATTCTATTTATCCTAAGAGTTGGATCAGTGACGTTCCTCAGTCGAGAAAAAGTTATACATTTAGTCTTTGAAGGAGAAAAAGAAAATCCGGTTTGGTTGCTCCAATCTTCAAGACGGTGGATGGTGAGCTGAAGGTACCTCTCTGCTGTAGCCAGCCTCCTGGCAGGGACGAACACAGCAAAGTCATCTACGAATAGAGAGCATCTGACAGGAGCTCTGACGCAGGAAGTGATGCTGTTTATGGCCACAGCAAAGAGAGTACAGCTAAGGACACTCCCTTGAGGTATACCGTTCTCAAGAATTTTGATGTCGGACAAATGAGTTCCTAGTCTTACATTAAAAGAACGTTCATCCATAAAACCTTTAATAAAATATAACATATTACCGCCGACGCCCCAATTTGAAAGGGTGTTTATAACTCCCCTACGCCAAGCTGTATCATACGCTTTTGTTATATCGAAAAATATAGCAACAAGTTGCCTCCGTTCAAGGAAAGCATTCGGGATTGACGATTCCAGGCATACTAGGTGGTCTAGAGTTGAACGGCCTTGACGGAAGCCACATTGCTGTGGAGACAGGAGATTATTGTGTTCTAGGAACCATACCAGTCTACGATTTACCATCCGCTCCAGTATCTTACAAAGACAACTGGTAAGCGAGATAGGCCTGTAGCTAGTAGGGGAGAACTTGTCTTGGCCAGGTTTGTATAATGGCACAACGTAAGAGTTATGCCATGAACTTGGAAAGCTGCGTTGTTGAAAAATTCTATTGAAAAGGGACAAGAGGCACGCTTTAACCTCTACGGGAAGGTTTCTCAACATGGCGTAGTGGATGTCGTCAGCACCGGGAGCTGAGTTTATAATGGGAGAAATAGCAGATTCTAGTTCGTCAAGGGAAAACAATAAATTTAAGGGACTTATATAGTTATTTTCATTTATGGGCTGTGCTTCATGTTGTACTTTATATCGCTGGAACAAAGGACTGTAGGACGTCGTCCTCGACACGTTAGAAATGGACGAGGCCAGAGCGTTTGCCACATCTTTCGGCTCGGTTAATATGATGTCGTTCACCCTTAAGCCAAGAATAGGCAGAGGTGGCTGTTTTCCGCAAACTGCCTTTAGTCTCCTCCACACCAGAGGTAAAGGGGTGGTACGGTTAATCGAGGAAGTAAATTCCTTCCACGAATTTCGTCGACATCTTTTAAATATGAGACGAGCTTTAGCTCTGGCAAGACGAAATCGTGCGAGGTTTTCCTCGGTCGGAGATCTATTAAATATCCGCAAGGCCTTCCTGCGCTCCCGAAGCGATATCCTACACTCTTCTGTCCACCAAGGTACGTTTCTTCTTTTTATGATTCCTTTTGTTTTTGGAATACTTTCCAGAGCGGCACTTGAAATGGCAACAGTTATCTTGTTGACGGCGGAGTCTATATCTACTGATGTTGAAACATCTGGTGCCTGTAAAACTTGTTTAAATTTGCCCCAATCTGCCGTATCAAACACCCATTTAGGTCTTTGGGGCACATTACCTGGAATATCGAGAACTTTAATTATGACCGGTGCATGGTCGCTACCGTAAAGGTCAGAGGAAACTGACCAGTCGAAGCGGTAAGCAATTTGTGGTGTGCACACGGTTAGGTCTAATACTGACCAGGAACCTGTTCTCGGGCAAAGATAAGTTGGCGAGCCATCGTTCAATAAAACAAGATTCAGATCATCAAGGACCTTGGAAACCATGTTGCCCCTTGGAGAGCAAGTAGTAGAGCCCCCAAAACGATGGTGGGCGTTGAAATCCCCCACAAGTACGATAGGACGAGGCAATTGATTAATAAGGTCCAATAGATCTTCTCTTGGAAGACATTCTGGTGGCGGGGGGATATAAACACAACAGATATGTAATTTAAACGGTATGTCAATCTTTATGCATATTACTTGTAGAGGTGTGTTCAAAGGTACCTCCACTGTATTCAGAGAAGGATTCGCGAGAACCATAACTCCTCCACATGCATGTCCGTCATTATGGTTGTCATGGCGGAAGATATCCCATCCCCTGATGGAAAATTGGCATGCACGGCGAAGCTTGGTCTCCTGAATACATATGACACTTGGTTTTATTTGTGATGCTAGTAGGTTCAGGTCTTCCAGATGGCTTCGCAGTCCGTTAATATTCCATTGTATAATATTCATATAAAATTAGGTTTTAAAAGTAATTTTGTTTTTTGTTTTTCCTTGATTTTGTTTGAAATTGACAGTAGTTTTTTCAATTTTTGAATGTGGCCTAAGGTCGTCATCAAACAAATCCTCCTCCATTAGGCTGGATTTGGAGGACTGGTATGAGGGAGGGGTTCTGTTGGCACCCTTTGACCGTTCGACCACTTTAGAGGCAATTTTTTTATTTATCCCAGAAACGAGTTTTTGGCGTACTTCCGGAGATATATTTTTCTTTCCCGTCACGCTGGAACCTCCAGCATTAGGGGTTTTTAAAAATTGAGCAGCAACCTGGCCTTCAGTAGACTGTTGCTTGTTTAAAGTGTTCCGTCCCTTGGGTTGAGTAGGTGTAGCCGGTCTTACAGACACAGAAGGTGCAAGGTCTGATATATCAGTGCCTCTACTACGTGAGAAGGTCTTGGCACTAATTTGTTGTACCAAGGCAGCAACCTGTTGGGTTAGTTCTCTAACCATGCCTTCCAGAGCTGAGCAGGAAGAACACGGTTTCGGTTGCACAGGGACAGAGGCAGCCTGAGAATAGGATACGTCCTTCTTCGGGGTTTGCCCAAGTCGTTTCCTATATTCTTTACGAGCATCGCCGAAAGACAATTTCTCGCTAGTGACTATTTTTAGCACTTCCTTTTCTTCTATGTATACTTTACAGCTGCGAGAGCTTGAAGGATGCTTGCCTTTGCAGTTGACGCACTGTTCTTCGCCACCGGCACAGTCCTTGTCACTGTGACCACTTTTTCCACAAAGACTACATGTTTCAGGGTTATTGCAAGCTTTGCTTGAATGCCCAAAACGTTGACATCTATAACACCTCTAAAAGTATAACACCTCTTCGTACATCCTTCTAAAGTATGGACGAACTTGTAAAGAAAGATATCCTGCTCTAATTGTGGCTGGTGGGTGAGGAAGGGCAAAAGTCAAAATGTGACCTGGTGTAGGTGTCGGTACACCGTGTTCAACCTTCATTATTCTCACCACATCAGTCACAAGACAATCTTTCAGTTCTTCTTTCAATTCTTCAATTGAGCAACAGAGCATATCGCGACAGAATACAATTCCTTTGCAGAAATTTAATGTCTCATGAGGATGGACAACGACTTCTACTTTGTCGTAAAAGGATCTCATGGAGAGAAATTTCTGAGCCTGTGGAGCGTTCGCAGCCTCTACCAAGATGCTTTCATTACGAAGCTTCCTAACAGAAGACGGCGAGCCGCCCACTCCGACTAGAGCCTTGTTAACAAGGAAGGGGCTCACCTTTGCCAAGTTCTGAGATTTGTCTTTGTGTTTAAATACTAGAAAAAGTGGGGTGGGTAGATTTTGAATATTTATTTTCTTATCTGCAGTTTTTCTCTGTTTGTTTGTTTCCTCTTCAGATTCTGAAGAGAGGGCACGCTTCTTTTCCAGATCCATACTAGAATCTCTTTCTACAACTCTATTTTTTTGTTCTTGAGAAGAGTTTAAGGTAGCCATTCAATATTTGAACCAGCGCATCGTGATTAAAGGTGCAGGCCGAGACATCGGGAACAAGTATACCCTCGGGAACCTGTCAGCCAAAGCTTGGCAGGGCACCCTACCCCAGTTCCCCGGGGCCCGATGTTATCTCGTTTAACCGAGTCGGGAATTCTCGCACGACTCGGGCTCGCACGTGGCAACAGAAATCTCCGACATTTCTGTCCAATAATCACTTCCTGACCAGGGACCGAAGTGGCTGGCACCAGGATTCATACTACAGTTTGCTTCGGCAGAGCAAGCTCACATCAGCTCTCTTCTGCTACACCTTCTCAGAGTGTAGCAGTTCAAGCACTCCCCACAAACAATAGCACGATCCAGTCAGGAAAAGGGAGGAATTAGGAATAGGTAGGATTTATGGATGAGACAGGGGTAAGTGCCAGGATTGGAGATGTGTCTGGCACTAGCTCGGGGTACAAAAGGTCGCCACCCTTTAAACGTCAGAGTAAGACGTCCCCCTACGGGCGGAGAAGGTGAAAAAATCAGTGTCACAGGGTCTAGAATTAATGGCAACAACATCCTCGTCACGTGGAGGCCAATAGAGACCAAGAGCCGCAGCTGAATCAGATGCAAGGGTCACCCACCACAGACCGCAGCACCAGGTCGTCCGACCTCGAGACGACGGCAAACGCGAGGTTCTCACTAGGTCGACCAACCGCGGCACGCCCAGACCTCCATCAGCCCTACGCCTTTCTTTTCTTTTCTTTTACAGCCCCACCTACCATCCCTCTCCGCGAGGCCGAAGGCCTATTTCGAGAGGCGCTGCTTTCTACGCGAACCCGTTTTTCTCTTCCTTTACTCCCAGTTCTCCTTCTTCTCCTCCTACCACGTGTCCCCTCCTCCAGACACCCTTGTATGTCTGGGATCATCGGAATTTTCTTCTTTAATTTTGTATCTTTCTCTTCTTATATCATTCTTCTTCTTTCTTCGTCTTCTTACTTCATCTTCTTTCTTCATCTTCTTTCTTCTTACTCTTCTTTATTCATCTTCTTTCTTCTTCATTAATTTAATTCATTATTTCATTATTGCCTTCTTTATCTTCTTTCTTGATTTTTAATTTTGGGTATGCATCTTTCAGATTATTTCTTTTCATCTTGAATTTTCTCTTTATCTTTCTCACCTTCTTCCTCCTTCATCATCTTCCTTATTCCAATTCTTGTTACCATCTCCTTAAAGCATTTCCTCACTTCTTCATCTTTAACCAAGTTCTCTCTCTCAAAACTCAAACTTCTTTCTTGCAATTTTCGTACTAATTCTTGTCTTTCATCTTGATATCTTACACAATCCTTTATTACATGCCAAGCATTTTCTCTCTCTCCGCATCTGCATCTACCCGTCTCACACAATCTAAACTTCATCAGTTTTTCTTTATAGTTTCCGTGTCCAGTCACACTCTGTAACAAATAATGGTTAAGACTTATCTTCGAATTTATTCTTTCTCTCACATCCGGAAAATACTTATAACTCTCTTCCTTCCTCAGTTCTCTCCCATCTCAATTGCCATTCATCTAACATCATTTCTTTCCACTCTTTTTTAGCACTCTCCACATCTCCTCCTTCTTCTTTAATTCTTCTTATTTCAATTCTAATCTTAATTGTCAGGTCTATCGGCAAAATTCTTGCTACCACCCTTGCTGCCTCGTGCGACACTGTGGAGTATCCTTTGATAGCTCTTAGAATCATCGATCTTTGCATCGATCTTACTCTTGCTACTTCTTTCCTATTCATATCTTCCCCCCACAGTTCGCAACCATACAACATTATGGGTTCAAACACCCCTTTGCAAATCACCATCATCTGCGAATCGGGTAATCCTTTCTCCGCTTTTAAATGCCTCCTGATCGCTCCAATCAGGTTTAATACTTTTTGTCTTGTCCGTGTAACATGTTCTACAAACCTCATTCTTTCTCCTATTACAACTCCCAGATATGTAGTCTTTCTATCCATTTTAAGTCTCCTTCCTTCCAATTCAATCACAGGTCTTCTCTCCATATTTCCTTTCAGCACAACTGAAACAGTTTTTTGTTCTGAAAGCGCCAATTTGCTTTCTCTAAGCCATTCCATTGTCCTTTCCATAGCTATCTTCGTTTTGGCCTCCACCTCCCTCCTGCTTTTTCCTCTCACCAGTACAAGAGCATCGTCTGCATACGCTAGTATTTGTACTCTCTCACCCAAATCAAGTTTCAACAATCCGTCAAATAATACCGCCCAAAGGAGCGGTCCAAGAACCGATCCCTGGGGGCATCCTCTTTCCAATACCTTTCCAACCTTTGTCTTTGATTGTTCGAAATTCAGTTTTCTACCAGAAAAATAGTTTCTGATTACTTTTATTAAGTTTCTTGGACAATTCCATCTCCTTAGTTGTTCAATAATCCTGGGCCACCACGCTCCATCAAAGGCCCCCGTTATGTCCATAAAAACTCCAACAAAGATCTTCTCCTCCGTCTCTTCAATCTCATCTCTGAGCCGTCTTAGGACATCAATCGTCCCCACTCCTTCTCGGTATCCATACTTAATTTTCCCTCCTCTCGTAATCTTCTTCCCAGTCGATTTACAATCATTCTTTCAGCAACCTTGCCTAGGACAGGCAACAGGGTCACAGGTCTATAGGATCTCACCTCAGATGGATCTTTCCCTTTTCCTTTCAAAAACACCTTCAAGTTTCCTTCTTTCCAGACTTCCGGAAAATCCCTTGACTGATCATCAAATTCATTGCTCTTAACATGCCTTCTTTTATAGTTTCATATACTCTCTTTATTATTTCTCCTTTTATACCATCTATTCCAGGTGCTTTTTTATTCTTTATCTTCTTGACCGCCACATTTTATTCTTCCATCCCAAATTCTCCTCCATCCCCTCCTTCACCATCTTCCTCATATCTTCTCCTTAATTCCCTTTGTCCTTCTGTATCCATCTCCACATAATCTTCTGGTATCAATTTCTCCAACATGTACTCCATTGTCTCCTTCACACCTCTTGTATATTCTCCATCTTCCTTTTTCAGACTTGTCAATTTTGTCGCTACTTTATCCTTTTTCATAATTATTTTGTACATTCTTCCCCACGGATCTTCCTCTCCTTCCTCCACTATCTTCTCCCAAAGCTTCATCTTTTCTTTTCTTATCTCTTCTATATATTTATTCCTTTCTCTATTATACATTCTTCTATCTTCTTCCGATCTCGTTCTTTGCCATATTCTTCTTCTTTTCCTTGTTTCACTCCTTCTTCTTCCAATCTCCTCTGTCCACCATTCTACCATCTTTTCTTTTCCTGTGCTCAACGGTATAGCCCTGTCACAGGCTTTGACAATATCCGTTTCCATAGTTCTTACGTATTCATTCACATCTTTCCTTTCCATGGAAATATCCATCAATGACTCATTCATAATCCTCAGGTGTCTAGTGAGCAATCCCCATTTAGCCTGTCTCAGATTGTAGGTTTTCGGTCTTATATTATTCTCTCCTCTCTCACCTTCTCTTCTTCTCGTCAGATCTTCGTACGTCATGATTATCATCCTGTGGTCAGCCACCAGCTCCTCCACAATCTCCCAATCATTCACCTTATCAATTATATTATTCGTCACCATTGTTATGTCAATATTCGTGCTTCTTCCTCTGCTATCCTCAAAGGTTCTCCATTCTGTCTCTCTGTTGCAACTCTCCATCCGCATTATCTCCATAAACTCTTCTACTTTTTCTCTCCTCTCATCGCTCCTCCCACTGAACCATTTCTCAGATTTTGCATTTACATCCGCACAGCATATTATTCGTCTTTCTCTTCTTTGTATCCTTTCTAATTTCCTCAGTTTTTCATCTATATTTTCTGCCGGACTGCAATAAAGGCTTACCACTGTCACCTTTGTCACTCCCTCTTCCACATTTAAGCTTACACAGTCCTTATCCGTCTCTCCTTGGTTCATCATCACTTCCATTGTTCTGTTTCTGACCATTATTGCCGCTTTCGTCACACCTGCTCTCACATCTTGATACATCGTCCCTCCACCTCCAAATTTTGCTATACCTCTCACTGTAAACGGTTCTTGGATACATAGTATGTCCAGATCTTTTTCCAATACTTGCTTTTCAACTCCGTTGGACCACTTTAGACTTCTTCCGACATTTATTTGTCCAATCTTAACTCTCATAACTTATACTGCTTACATATGTTCTAACCACTCTTTCATACACACCACACTCCTTCCATCTCACCGTGTGTCCATCACCACCTCTTCCTTTCCTTTCGCAATTGCAACATCGCATTCTTTCCTTTCCTTCTTTACAATCTCTTATACTATGCTTCCCGCTACAATGTCCACATGTGGGCTCAGTATCTTTACAGTATTTCGCTACGTGCCCATACCTTTGGCATTGAAAGCATCGTACGATGTCTATGTAGTCTTTGACTCTACAGCTGCTCCAGTTTATGTATATTCTGTCTCTTTGTCTAAGGAAATTTCTAATTTTTCCTGTACATTCAACAATTACGTTCTCCAGCAATCTTACACCTTACCTTCTCCACCTTTCTTTTTCATTCTATGCTTGATCTTGAAGCCATTCGCCAGCTCTTCTTTGCTTATAGTACTATTTTCCATATTGCTCTTATATATTGTTTCCACAATTTCTTCTTTCCCCCACCCCCCCCCCCCCCCAATACGATGTCCATCAAAAGATTGAAGTATACTCTGTTTATTTTAAATGACACTTTTTTTGTACTATTTGTAAGTAATTTACACAAGCGTTTCTTTTTAGGGATCATGGATGAAAATTTAGAAAAAGATCAAATCATTAAACTTTTGAATCTTCCCTACAACAGTGAGGACGAGTTTGGAGAAGTAATTAATGAAAACGACATTGATGATGAAATAAACGATGAAGAACTTTTTGCCAAACTAAATGAAGTACTCACTTTGCCAGCCATCAATTCAGTTGTTTCAGACAATGATGGGATCAATGATATGTCTAATTATTCCCCACACAATATTGATGATTTTAATGTGCTCGATGACCTAGAACTGCAAAATAACCCTGTTTCTGTTGATACCTACGATAAAGTAAGTGAACCACTACCAACCAATGAAGTATTCCCTGCAACCAATAATACTCCTACTGAAATATTCTCACACGGAATTGCCTACAGGTGCTGGTAATCAACAGAGTTCTAGGAAAAATACCAAACAAAAGATCACTAAAAATAAACGAAAAACTCACAAAATCAAAAGACCTTCTCAAATTTGGAAGCATGGAAATTTTGAACTGGATGATGAACAAATTTAATTTAAAGGAAGTTACCATCTACCTGAAGCTCTGACTGAATTGAAACATCCATACAACTTCTTCAAATATTTTTTTAATGATGAGCTGATTAGTAAAATTTCTGCCGAGACTCTTCTCTACTCTACACAAAGGAATCCAGCTAAACCAAAAACATATTCTAATAGAGATATAGAAAGATTTTTGGGAATAATAATATTCTCCTCGATCTCTAACTGTACGAGCTTGATAGACGTGTGGCACCCTATTCGAGGACATGAAACGATTATGAACTGTATGGGTTTGAACAGTTTTGAAAACATGCGCTCAAATTTGCATTTCAATGATAACTCCCAACAAGAAGCACCAACCGACCCAAATCGTGATCGTCTCTATAAATTGAGGCCAGTTATTGATCATCTCAATTCAAAATTCTTGTCTATCCCGATGAGAGCAACGTTATCAATTGATGAGCAAACTTGTGCTACAAAGACAAAACATTACATGAGGTTGTATAATCCAAACAAACCCCATAAATGGGGCTACAAACTATACGTAAATACTATACGTTATAAAGGCTTTGCTTAAAAATGTGAAGTTTATACTGGTCAATCAGAGGCTCCTTTGAATGGGGAACCTGATCTTGGTACTACTGGAAATCTTGTAGTAAGATTAGCAAGAGAGATCCCAAGAAATGTCAATTATGCCATATATTGTGATAACTACTACTCAAGTCTGCCCTTGTTTTCATACTTCCACAAAAAAAGGGATATTCATGCTGAGTACTTTTCGCAGGGACAGACTTTCGGATTGCCCTTTCGAAGAAAAATCAATTATGATAAAAAGTTCGAGGGGAACTCCAGGCACATGGGTGGAGTTGACCAAATGGACTCCCATATTGGCAGACACCACATACGAATGAAGAACAAGAAGTGGTATTTTCGACTGCTGTACCACATAGTTGATATGGCGGTAGTAAACGCTTGGATTCTTCATTCTTCCATGCAAGAAGAAAACAAAGTAAGCCAAAAGGAGTTTAGGACTGAACCTGTCACCCTGTGCAGTATAGGTATGAAGGAAACTCCCAAAAGAGGAAGGCCGTCGTCATCCCAGAACGATCAAGAAGCAAAGAAGAGGATGAAAGCTTCTTCAGCTCCCAGACCTCCTGTCCCTGTAGTGAAGGACAAAACAGACCATTGGCCAATCTGGGATGATAAGAGGAACCGATGTAAAATGGACAATTGTAAAGGAAACACAACCGTAAAGTGCAGCAAGTGCAACCTAAACCTGTGCTTCCATTAAAATGAAAAACTGTTTTAATGCATACCACACTTGAATTCAAGTTGATTATACAATTTGTAACTTGTAAATAATTTTTGTCACTTAAAACTTGAGTTTTTTTTTTTAAATCCTGTTTATGGATGATATTATTGTGACGACCCCAGCATATAGTTCTAAGACCAGACCGGTGACATCGTATGCGGTCTTAATCAGCCAATTTAAAATATTAAATTATCAGTAATATATTTTATTTTTATTCAGCATAACATCTAATTGTAGTAACGAGTAATGAATATATGCAGTCAGCCTTTTTTGTTTTTTTTTTACGATAGGAAAATGCATTATGCACCGTCAGGGACAGGTGTTCGCCCTGGTGTGTGGGACTCTCACCCACTAAAAACCTACCGGTCCAGGCATTGGAAACCCTCTCGGGAACGCATCTCT
Organism: Homalodisca vitripennis; assembly: GCF_021130785.1. Classification (NCBI taxonomy): domain Eukaryota; kingdom Metazoa; phylum Arthropoda; class Insecta; order Hemiptera; family Cicadellidae; genus Homalodisca; species Homalodisca vitripennis. The sequence continues at coordinate 133,551 of NW_025778731.1, forward strand.
GCAACTACTTCAAGAGGGTGCCATCGTTCGCCCAATGGGCATTACTTCATTCTAAAATCCACCAGCATGAGCTATTCTGGTGCTTTATAGCTGCTCTCTTCTTTTTTGCCTTAGCACCCTCTTGCAGAACGCAGCGACAGCGTTCCACGATTCGGGACTGGACAACATCTCTTCTATAAGAGTCTCCGGCGAAACATGCCCGATAGCTGCCTCCAGCTCCCTTCTCTCCGTTTCCCACCTTCTACATTTGAAGAAGGTGTGCAGGGCATCGTCCGCGTCCGAATCCCCGTACTGGCATTCCGGCCTCGGGATCTTCCCCATTCTGTTAAGGTAGAAGCCGAAACAACCGTGCCCAGTGAGAAGCTGGGTAAGGTAGAAGTCTACCTCTCCATGCTCTCTTTCGGTCATCCCCTCAGATCACCTATGAGTCTAAAAGACCAACGTCCTCGACTATCCGTCTCCCATCGAGTTTGCCACTCATCCATTGTGTGCGAACGGGCAGTAGCACGGCTGACAGTGCCATTCCCATCGTATACACGCTTCCGCTCAAGAGCAAGAAGATCGATGGGAATTACCCCCGCAATCACAAGGACGGCCGGCTCCGAAACGGTACGATAGGCAGATGAAATCCGGAGAGCTCCTCTCCTCTGCACCGCCACGACCTTCTTCCTGTAACGCTTCTGCCGCAAGGCATCCGCCCATATCTCGCAACCGTAGAGGATAACCGTGTTCGTCACGGACATGAGGTCTCGGCGCTTAGTCTCTGCGGGTCCACCGACGTTGGTCATGAGCCTACTCAGATTGGCCACAATCTTTTCAGCTTTCTCGGCCGCACAGGCGATGTGGTCCCAGAATGTCATACGGGAATCCATTCTCACTCCTAGATACTTGACGCAGCGTTTGGTATCGATGAGTTCCGTGTTGACGTTTAGCTGCACGACGGGATCTATCCTCCTCCTGGTGAGAAGCACGATCTCTGTCTTCTCGGTGGCCAAAGACAGTCCATGCTCACCCATCCAACAGAGTATTCGCCTCAGAGCTAGACTTAGCAATCTCTGGGCCTCATCCAACTCTCTCGCGGTTATGACTACGGCAATGTCATCTGCATAACCTACGAGGAAGGTGTCGTGCGGCATCTCCATACGAAGAACCCCGTCGTACATGATGTTCCACAGGTCTGGGCCAAGAATCGAGCCTTGGGCAGCACCTGCCGTCACTTCCCTACTACGAGGTCCGTCCAACGTTCCAAAGACCAGTTTCCGATCCCTAAGGTAGTTATTTAGCAGCCTCAAGAGATACGGTGGAATCAAAAACGTGGACTGTAGGGCACCGAGCATGTCAGCCCAACTGGCCGAGTTAAAGGCGTTCCTTACGTCCAGTGTTACCAGCATTACCAGTTTGCGGTACCGATGGTCTCCCTGCTGTACTGACTCGAACGCTCTGACAACCTCACCGACAGCACCAATCGTAGAATGACCCGCGCGGAAACCGAACTGGCGGTCAGAAAGTCCTCCAGCCGCTTCAAACAGCCTGGATCAGTCTAGGCTTGATCAAACGCTCGAGGAGTTTTCCCGCTGTGTCCAGCATGCAGAGGGGTCTGTACGCGGACGGGCTTGTGGGGTCTCCTTTTCCCTTGCTGACCAACACTAGGCGCTGGATCTTCCAACGAGGAGGGAACACGCCTTCCAGCAGGCAGCGGTTATACATATTAAGCAGCAGCTGCGGTGAACCACTAGCCACTACTCTAAGCACTTCCACTGGGATTCCATCGGGCCCAGGAGCCTTTCTACAGCGCATCGAAGCGATGGCGCTTTTCAGCTCTAGTTCAGTGAACGGAGGTACCTCTTCGGTACGAACTGCGATATGCTCCTCCGGCCTAATCTGGTGAGACGGAAACAGAGCATCAACTATTACCTCCAGTTCGGCTGCGCTCATGTTAGGGATAGCAGATTGGGCACCTAGCCGTCGCATGACGATTTGGTAGCCCAGTCCCCAAGGATCGGCGTTTAGATCGTCCTTGAGTTCCTTCCACCTGGAGGCCTTGCTCACCGTAATCGCCTGCCTGAGACCTCTACGGGCATCCCTGTACTCTTGCATTAGAGCTTCGGGAACCAGACCCCCCCTCCTTCTTCCCCGGGTGACCTTCCGTCTAAGCCTCAAACAAACTCTCCGTCGATTGGCGATATCCTCCGTCCACCAGTAAGCCGAGCGTCTGTTTCTCCCCAAGGATCTTTTCCGTGGCATTGCGGCGTCACAACCGCGCGCAATGAGACTCATAGTGGCGTCAACAATGTTTGTGGTACTACCCGCTAGAGAGAGAACTGTCTCCTTGCCCTCGTCAATCGCCAAGGACAAGGATTCAGCACTGAGCCTAGAAGGATTCAGCACTGAGCCTAGAAGCATTCCAGCCTGAAGCCCGAGTTGGTACGATTCGGCTCAGTCTGCTTCCGATAAGACTGAAGGTGGTGTACTGATGATCGGAACCGGTATAATACTCGATCACCCTCCAGTCCGTGATTCTTCCTGCGAGTCCCTCCGACGAAAAAGTGACATCGGGGATGGTCTGTCTGTAACCTGGTCTTCTGAAAGTGGGTGCACTCCCCACATTAGAGACCACTAAACCGGTCCGGGCTGCCATCTCCAAAATCCGGAAACCCCTTACATCCGTCGCAGGCATGCCCCACTCTACAGACTTGGCGTTGAAGTCTCCAGCTAAGATTATCCTACTGTTACCTAGGGTCAAGATAATATCCTCTAGGTCATCCAGCTGATTCTGGAAATCTGCTATGTTAACATTAGGTGAGAAGTAGCAGCTCACAAAAATTGCGTCGCTGGCATTCACCCATACAATTCCTCTGCTCCTACCGTGACCTTTAACCAACACGTTGGTATTCGGGACCCAGATGGCAGTGGTCCCCAGATAGTCCGGAAACCAGTTGGGTCCAACCCGGTCACGATAGTGCTCGCTTAAGATGAGCAGATCGATCTGTTTTTCCAGAATAAGCTAGGAAAGAAGATCGTTACCTACTCGACTACGATGGAGATTGCCTTGGAGCACACGCATCACTTTTTTTGTTCTAGAAGCCTCAAGAGCTCTCTTAAACGTGAGACAGGTTCTCGAGCCAGGAGTGTGCTTGGTGTCAACTGTGTCCTGATCTTCGTTAGCACACAGAAAGCACTTTGCTTTAGCAGCACAGGTATCTCGCTTGTGTCCGCTCTCCCCGCACTTCAGGCAAAGGTTCAATGCCTTCCTGTCGGGTCCCTTGCAGTCTGTCTGCAGATGGCCGTAGCCGAAAAATCTGAAGCATCTGGTCACTTCCACCCTTCGACGAATCCTGCAATTGACCCACCCAATTTTGATTTTTGAAGTCCTCAGCAGCTGATTAACTCCCCGCTCAGACAGAGAGACAACTGCGAGTTTCTGCTCCCTTTTGTTTGGTTGTGTCAGAAACACCTTGACCACCCCTGCGCTAGCACCGAGCTCCCTTTCAACAGCCTCCTGAACCTCCTCCGCCGTTGAGAGACTGTCCAGATCTCGGATCTCTATCGAGGCTCTAGGCTCTAAAACACTGACGGTGCCGCTCTCGCCAATGGCCGTCTTCAAAGCCGAGCTGAACCCGTCTTTGTCTGTGGTCTTCGACCCGAGCTCCACCAGAAGACCCCCGGTGCGGGTCGGACGAATAGCCCTGACTTCCGCCCCCGAGTCCTCCGGCTTTATCTTTGAACGGATGTCCTTTAGCAGGTCCGCATACGACTTACCAGTGGTTGATCGAATGAGGACTGCATCCGGACGCGTCTTCCTCCTCTCTTCTTTCCTCAGCTTTGCCGTTGCAGAGGAGGCGGCAGGAGCTGCCTGTTTCTGCACAGCCTCGGAATTCTTCTTTACGATCTTCGCAGCTTGCTTTTCTTTTCTAAGCCTTTTCTTCCTATTCTGACGGTCTTCTTGCCAGAGTTGCTCCTCTGAGTGGACCCGTTCGGCGTTAGATGGGCCCTTTTTCAGGTGTGGGGTGACCGGCTCAGGACTAGCCCTAGCCGGCGTGCCACTCCCCACCGGGTTACTTATCGTTAGAGGAGGCAAGTTGACCTCCAGTCTTGCAACTTCATCTGGCATTGCCCTCTTCCTCTTACCACTCCTCATCTCGACTGGAGAGGTAGTGGCGCCGACCAATTCTCGTTCCGAGGTGACTGCCTCACTACGCTGCTTCCGGCTCGTGTGGATTCCGTACAAAGACTCCCTGATCCTCGCCACGCCACTCTTAATTACAGTAGGGACTCGATGGTTCGTCTTCATAACGGCTTCAAATTCTTTCAGGACTTCTTCAATGGCTTTGAGGCCCTGTTCCTCTTCAGTGTTTGCCGTGTCAGCCAATTGCCTAAGAGATTCTAAATTGGAGACTGCTCTCGCAAGACTCTTAGGCTGCTCCGTCACATTCGTACTCTCCCTGTTATCTTTCCCATGTAGGTTCTCATTGAGAAGTGTACCGTCCTTATTGAACGTGCTTTCAGCAATCTCCATGAGCGCGTCTTTTTCTTCGGACGTTGATGACCTAGCCGATTGAGCTCCCGAAAAAGCACCTTGAGGTGGAGAACGAATGGTTTTCGAGCTCTTCCCAAAAGGCATGGGACCCGCCAGAACCGGCGTTCCTTGTCCTTCCTTCTTTTCCTTTGTCGAAGATGGTCCAGATTTATTAGTTTAAGCAGTGCAGGTGGAGAAGATATATAGTTTAATTCAGCACATGAATTGTAAGTCCAAGTCTGTCAGCAGTAAGCCTGGTAATTTTCCATACCCAGAGCAGCTGCGCAGTTACTGGGTGGTAAACAAGCAGGAATTTGCTGAGGTAGCGTCTGGAACAACGCTGCTCCCTGAAGTTCGTTGTTCTGAGTCGCAGTCGTGACAGGGTTTTGAACGCGTCAAGATCGCGTGAAATCGCTCTCTCGCTCTCTTCCGATCTAAATTTGTAATTGTTCAACTGATTCTAAATTATGCAATAAAATTCAAATTGTTTTCGCAATAAACTAAATTGTTTTATTTGGCCAACCGAGGAGAGAATTTTTATTACAGTAACCTGGGCTAGTTTCCATCACCGTGTCCGAATTAGAACCCGAGAACTTTTAAAATTAAATTACGTGTGGTCGTCACGCCACATATTTGGTGTCAGGTGTGGGGTTGGTTGAGTTCTGTGGGGTTGTGTCAGTTGGTTCTGTCGGTCGGTTCGACTTTCTAAAAATAAATTAGTGTTTCTTTGTTTCGTTGAAGAAATCGAAAAGTTGGTGCAAGAAGCCGGGACAAGGATGATGGGTAAGTAATTTTTATTCTGCCCGTAGAATAATGCTAGCCTAGAAACTGTTTATAAAACCTAATATTTGAAATTGTTGAAATCACGAGGTGACTAAGTCAAAGGTAATTTAATGCTTTAAATTTAAAACTAATTGAAAACTTATTTTTGATTAATTTTAATTGAATTTTAAAGTAATACTTGTAATAGAGACGCCATATTGGCTGAGAACAATAGACGCTAATAGTCCGCCATACTTGTTGTAAGCTCCCACAATTCCATTCGACATTACTAACTAGTTATATTCTTTGTTAGGCATTCGGTTGTCGATTACTTGAATCTCGACAATCGTTATTTCGGTAGTTGTGAATAATTGAGTATTTATTCGGTAGTACTTTGTTTTGATTGGACTAGTCCCTCAGTAATTCAATTCTTATACGTAATATTGATCAAAAATAAACGTACACTCTAAGGTTTTAATGTGCTGATAGTTAAAACCTGATTAACCTAAATTAACTGCTTCTAAAACTAACTTAATTATACAAATTAGTTGATAACCTAACCTTTCTGACTTGGTTAGGCTAACTCAAAGGTACCGGTACAGGGCAGGAGGCTAACCACGTTGTGAGAGAAGGAAGATAAGGGGTAGTAGTCATTAAAGGGGAGTGAAATAAATTATAAATTTAAATATTTTTGAAAAATTAAAGTTGGACTTAGTTATATTTTGTTGAAACTTTGGGAACTTGTTCATCTGATGATAGTTAAATTGTAATTAAACTTTAAACTTTTGGTTAACTTTAAAGTTTTGACTTTTGATTTTTTTATTATGTTTTAAATTCTTCCTCTCGTCCGTGGTGGAACCAGCAAACCCTGATTGAGTTAGTTTGCTAAGTTTATTTACAGGCACGAAGAAAGAAGATTAAATTTTGTGGAATAGGTTTCGACATTCGTGATGAATTGTATGATGAATTGAGTGATAGTTAAAAGGTATTTTAAATATTTTTAGTTAAAAGGTATTTTAAATATTTTTGGGTAATTTGAAGGAAAAGTAAATATTGAAATATTGGAATTATTCTTTGTTTAGACATAGTAGGTTGTCTTGACTTAGAATAAATCGTGGTGTAACTTCGTATTTGATTAGTGTTCAGGACTTAGACAAAAAGTGGATTGATTAGAGCTGAATTGAAAGTTGATTGATTGATTGCAAGTCGATAAATTAAAATTATTTCTTGATTTTAATTACTTTTCACAAACGGGAGAGAGCACATAATTATTTAATTGAAAATTTAATTGAGAAAAATCTTTTAAAATTATTTTTGGAAAACTAAGTTAGGACTTATCCACTTTTTGAAAGTAAGTGTGCCTGAACTGATTGACAATGGCTGGTCGCGTTAGTATTGGAGGGGAAGAAATGGACCTCCAGGAAGCCATTGATGCGGTAACTGAACGGTTGGAGACTCTTGGTCATGCTAGGTTGGATCGAAGTGACCACCTGAACACCATGTTGGAGGAAACTTTGCGAGGTCATACAGAACGACCTACGTTCGACATGGTAGCCTCGATCACTCCCTTTGATGGAGGAAAGCCAGAGTCTGTTCTCCACTTCTTTGAGAGTATCGACAATGTCGGTGAATTAAGTCATTGGGGAAACGACGAAAAATTAAGGGTTGCTAAATTGAGATTGGCTGGAACCGCCTTGAGTTTTATTCGATCGGAGGATCAAGGCCGGTTGAGTACTTATGCGGGATTTAAAGAAGTTTTGACACAGCGGTTTAGTGACAAAGCTCCGAAAGATTGTTACTTCCAGCAGTTGTCTGTAATACAGCAACGGAGGAGTGAAACGATTGAAGCTTTTGCTGATCGAGTGCGGACATTAAATGAAAAGACAGTGCGAGTCACTGCAAATCCAGAAGTTAATGCTGCACTAAGGGAAGAAGCCGATCGTAGAGCTTTGGATGCTTTTACCCGAGGTCTTATTGGACACGTTGGTGATCAGACGAGACTAAAATTCCCTACTAGCATCCGAGAAGCCGTCACTACAGCGGCGGCAATTGATCACATTTTGAAGCAATCGAAAGATCCGTCTCGCGCTACAGATGAACGGAAGGTTTTTCAAACTGACCTTGTTTGTTATCGGTGGCATAATCCGGGGCACACGTCTCGTGAGTGTCGGGACAATAGGGGATTTAGTAGACCCAGTAATGACTTGAGGTGCTGGCGATGTAATAAGCCAGGGTACAGACAAAAGGATTGTCGCGTAAAACTTCCAAACAGCACTCCTAGTGCTAGTCAGTCGGGAAACGGGGCAGGGGCCAGTGGAGTCGCCGCCACCCGTCCCCGAGAGTAAATGAGCCACAACCGCAGGCCAAGGCGACGAAAAGAAATGTAACGACTGGAAAGAACACTTGTGAACCTAGAGTAGGAGCCTAAAGGACCCCATACACCTGCGAGTCTGGCTCGCGAGCCTGGCTCGCCGAGCCTAGCTCGCGAGCCGGACCCGCTGATTATTCACCATACACCTACGTATCTTGCTCGCCCAGTTGCAAACATGAGTTTTTCGAAGAAGGTTGCAGCTGCGGTCATAGTGTTAGATGAGCTAGGTGTATTTAAGAAGAAACGGAAGAAAAGGGCAATGTGGTCAAAGAATTGGTTACTAAATAGAAAGAGAATTAGTCACATGAATTTATTGAATTTTGTTAGGAATGATAGTCACCAAGACTATCAAACTATTTAAGGATGTCAGCTGAAAGTTTTAACATGTTATTGGACGAGATTAAACCGCTTATAACAAAAAAGATACTATACTGCGAAACGCTATATCACCAGAGGAACGCCTCACTGCTACTCTCCGTTTTCTGGCTACCGGACGGTCTACATAATAAATGCTATCGCCAAATTTCGATACTCTTCAATAAATGTTGTTAAAAAATCAGGGCTCATAAATAACTTGGAGTCAGCCATGTTAACTCAAAACAAACAAAACACCTTACCCTTGGCGGAACGAGTGGTGCGTAACGTTTGGCGTACAGTAGTGAAAAAGGAATGAACAGATTTTTCGGTGGTGGGGGCACGAGTCCGATCCGTAATGCGCCATACACTGGCGAACTGATACTCGAGCCGAGCCGAGCCGAGCCGCACGGCAAGCAGTGGCGGATCCGGCTCGGCTCGCCTGAATTTGACTCGGCTCGGCTCTTTATTGTCCATACACTGACGGATTTGGTCCATTTCTAGGCGAGTCGAGCCAGGCTCGCGAGCCAGACTCGCAGGTGTATGGGGCCCTTTAGTTAAGAGTCGTGAAACCGCCCGAGTAGATAAAGAAATACGAATAGTTCCGGTTGTGAAAGATTTAGCCGAAGAACTAGTTGCCATGGGGCGTGTGGATAATGCCGAGGGAAGGATATTAATTGATACCGGTGCTCAGGTGTCGCTCATCAAACGTGGACCCGCTGTAGCTCCGATGACAAAGCCTGACTTGATTATCCGGGGAATTTCAGGACGAACTCTGAAGATTTACGGCAGACAAAAAGTGACTTTGATGTTAAAGCCGGGTGTCCTGGTGAAAGGGAACTTTGTTGTGAGTAACCTACCCCGTGGGTATTTAGCCGTGTTAGGTTGTGATATTCTGAAAGAGGGAAGTGAATTGATAGACATCACGGAAGGTGTTCTCCGTATGTCTGGAAATGACATTTGGTTAAATCGGTTGCACAAGGGTGAGAGTGTCCCCGATTCAGGTAGGCAAGTAGTTGCGCCGCGCCACGAAAAGGCACAGGCCCCTACTACGAAACCTGAGGTTGTCCGAGTGGCTGAACGCCAGGACAGTTGTATAGAGAATTACGTGTATAACGCAAAATATGTCACAATACCCGCGCGGAGTGAGAAACTGGTTCAGTTGAAGTTAAGCAAATTTGGATCTACGACTAATGATAATCTGGAGGGTTCGGATGTAGTGGTCGAACCAGTGGGTCTTACCATACAGGGCGTGTATTTGGCACGAGTATTAACGAAAATAGTGAACAATAAATGTTGGGCGAAGGCTGTGAATGTAAGTGGCGAAGAAGTATCCCTTACGGTAAATTATAAATTTGGAATAGTGGAATCAGTTAGTAACGATACGATAGATAAGGTCAAACGTAAGATAGTCTTGATAGCGGATAGTCACGGTCGCGGAATTCAGCAGCTATTGGAAGAGAGGTTGCCAGGGAACTTTGAGCTCAGTTCGTGGTTTGTACCTAATGGTAAGCTTAAAGATGCGATGAGTAATCTTAAAGAGAGATTGCACAGCTGACTCAGGGTGATACGGTACTGGTGATGGCAGGAACCAACGACTTGGATACAGGTGCTCCTTACTCGCGCACCCTACAACAAGCCTTTCAAGCAATACCTAATAAGTGGGATGCTCGCATTGTAATTATGGGAATTCCTGATAGGTTCGACAAGAATGTAATAGGAGATCTGAAGAGAGCGAATGATCTACTTAAATAGGAGATCTGAAGAGAGCGAATGATCTACTTAGATTCTTCGTAAAAGGAACCAATTCGGAGGGACGGGGAAGGATGTCCTTCTGTGAGATGCGAGGAAGGTTTGCTAGGGGCTTGTATACCAAGCATGGGTTACACCTCAATGAAGAGGGAAAGCTGAAACTCGCAGAGTTGATGCGGAAGACCATCTTGGATGATGTAGAGGTGACAACGAAGCGAGTAGGACTAGCTATCAAAGAATACGAATCGTTTGATAAATGTGTAGATGAAAAACTTAGCCATTTGAGACTACCCGAGCGACAAGAGGTTAAAAGAGTACTAGAGGAATACAGGGACGTGTTTGCGCATAGTGAGGCCCAGCCTCTGCAATGCACATCGGCCGTAAAACGCGTTATCCATACGGGAAATGCTGCGCCCATTTATAAGAAAGCTTATCGGGTTCCATTTCATCAGAAACCCATAGTGGATGAATTGATTAAAGACCAACTGGACAAGGGAATAATAACTCCTAGTCATAGCCCGTGGGCGTCGCCTGTAGTCATCGTCCCGAAGAAATCTGTGGATGGCAGTAAGAAATATCGTTTCTGCGTAGACTTTAGAGCAGTCAACGCTGTGACTGTACCTGATGTATGCCCCTGGGGGCCCACAGGAGTATTTCGGATCACTCCTCCTGTGGAAAAATACCCAGGCAGCGCTCAGAACTCTTAAGGCTTTTGCGGTGTCACCAGCGTTTAAAGCGATTATTTTGGTGGTTTCCTGTTTAAATCTGATAAACTTGTTTGGACATGTAGGGCGACCTACCTGGGTATTAGCCTTTCTCCACCTCCCCGAGGTCGGGGCCGGGCAACGGACAAAGGTGTAGGTCGGGGGAATTAGCCCCCTGCAATAATTCCTTTGGACGGCCAAGTGAGAACAGGTGGTAGTGTGGGACAGAAGGAATCTGTGTGTAAGTTAAGGTAGTTATTAGTAGTGTAGCCCAATATACTGGTAAGAGGGTTAACATTGTTTATGTGTGCTATTGTCTCCTTTGTTACAGGTGCTGCCCTAATACTGGTAAGCAGGGTAAGTGTAAATAATTAATTAATTAGGTATAAGGTTAACTGTTTGCAGTGCTAACTAACTGGCTTGTTTATAGTATGTGAACTAATTATAGGTGCTGCCCGAATTATACTGGTAAGTGGGTGAGTACGATTAAATTAGGTGCTAACGGATTGTTGTTTGAATTAACCACTTAACTGAGTGAGAATAATACAAGGTGACAGCCGTTTTATTAGGTGTAAGCGGCAACTGAGGTAAGTACCTGCCATTAATTAATCACAGCTGGGTGCGAACTGCGGCTGCTTTCCGCAGGAGTTTCAACCCGGATAAGAGGGGGCGTGCAGCAACTGCGTTGCTGGAGCTCACCCCAAGCTAGAGTAGATAAGTTCGAACACTCGAAAGAAGGAGTTGTCGGACTACGAAAGAGATAAAGAAGGGAGAGAGCAGGATAGAGAGAGGGAGAGAAAGGAGAAGGAGAAGAGAGATCGGGAGAGAATGGAGAGAGAAAGGAGAGAGCTTGAGGAGAAGGAGAGATTGGTGAAGGCCGAAAGGGAGAGACGGCGAAGAGAGAAGGAGGAGAATGAAAAGAAGGGTGAGAAGGAGAGATTAGAGAAGGAGAGAAGTAGGAAAGAGCAAGAGAGGCTCGAAAGGGAAAAGAGAGAGAAGGAGAGAGAAGAGTACGAGAAGAGACTGCTTGAGCAGCATAAGAGAAGGAGCAGTCTGGAAAGATCCCCACCAGGAGGGATAAGGAGAGACATAAGACCGGAAAGAAGTACGGACGGAGAGTCCGAGACGACTACAGAAGATGATACCAAGAAGAGAAAGGAAAGAGAAGAAGAAAGTCCTAAAAGGTGAAGAAAAAGAACAGAACCGGAAAGGAACGAGAAGAAGAAGAAGAGGCGGAAGAAGAGCCAATGGATGAAGAGACGCAAGAAATAGAGCCAACACCGCAGAAGAAGATGGAAGAGTTGTTAAAGAAGATGGAGAACTGGTCTGAGAGACAGATAAAGAGCAAAACAATAAGCAAGACGCAATTGAGTGAATTAAATAAGCTGGTGGTGATGATGAGGAAGGAGCTGAAAGAGATGGAGATAGAGAAGGCGAAGATGGAAGGAAGGCTCGAAGAGCGGAAGGAGATAGTAAACATGTTTAAGGAAGCCCTGAAGGAGGAAGGAGAGAGAAAGAGCAGAGAAGGAGCACAAGAAGAAGGGACGACTAAGTCCTTCGCTGATATTGTGAGAGATGAAAGAAAGATGAAGGAGAAAAGGCCCCCTGCAATTACAGGTAAGAGGGGAGAGCCGGCCAGATCATCAAACGTTGTGTTGGTGAGAAAAGAAGGAAGGGAAAGTGAGGAAGTGAGGAGAAAGATGAAGGAGTTGATAGATCCTGGGAAAGAAAGGATAAATGTAAAGAGAATGACAAATGTGAAAAATGGAATCTTGCTGGAGGTGACCTCAAAAGAAGAGGTGAAGAGATTAGTGGAGGATGAAGGAATGAAAAGAGAGGGAATAGAGGTGAAAGCACCGGATAAGAAAAGACCAATGCTGATGATTTATGATGTTGAAATGAGCTTAACCCTTTAAAGCATAGTGGTCCCACCACGGGATCACCTTTTTGTTTATTTTCTGTTTCTAGCAGCACTGTGGTTCCGCCGTGGGACCACTTTTACTGTCTGCTTTGTGCTTCTATCTATCGGAAAAAATGTGAACTACGTCCTCAAACTCATACCAGCTGTTGCTAGCAGCCATTCAATCGTGGTTGTTCACTCCATACTGACAGATAGACGCTAACCTATGTTTTGGTGTTGTAAAACTACATTTAACATTTCATCTAAACAAGGTAAGTTCTCTTACATGGTTTTTATTGTTTATTACTATTTCATATAGCTTCTAAGTCATTAGCTTTAGTCATAGTGCTAAAAATCTTGATCTTGCACTAAAATAAATGTGTGGTCCCGCCTTGGGACCACTATGCATGGTAAAGCTAATTTGATAGAACGTATTTTTGTAAAGGTTTAAAACTACAAATTGCACTTTTCACTATTTCTATTTTAATTTTTTAAGTTTCACTAACTAATATGTTCTTAGAACTTATGAATTTACTGAATAATTGAAAATTTTGACAGACGTAGACTATTATAAGCATTTTCATATCAAGAAGACCATAATTATATAGGCCATTTTTGAAAATATATTGTAGGCCAATGTCTACTCGATAGCTTTCTTATTTTGAACTAGTTTTATACCTGAAACCATTTTACAGTTATTTTTACAAAGTATGAAACCCGCTATTATTGTTTCAGATGGCAGATCCATCATTTACTCTAAATGACGATCAGATATACGAAATATTTGAAGAAATACCTTCAGATGGCGAATCCATCGATGGCCTTGACGATGATAGATGGGAAGAAGAAGAACGCTATCTACAGCAGGATGGCACACAACTCCCTGCATATTTGGAGGCTCAGACTGATAATGAATTGATTGATATCACAAATCTACCTCTTTTCATAGAAGATGAGATGGGCCAGCATGAGCTACCTCCTACTGATCCTGTTGCAATTGGTCCTCCTCAAGATGATCCTGGCTCTAGTACAGAACCTCAAGACGATGACGTCATACAGTTTGATGATAATGATACACCGCTATGTCTAAGATATCATGAGGAAATTGGCTATATTTGGGGTGAAAAATATACTAAAAATAATAGTGACTTTACATTTCGAAAAACGTCTGGTCCCAGCCATGAGAATCTAAGCTCACCCATCGACTACTTTATGGATATATTTCCGGAAGATTTAATAAATCGCATTGTGTTTCAGACAAACCTGTACTGCACCCAAAAGCTACAGGGAGGTAGTAACTTTGTTCCAACTACAAATAATGAAGTTAAAGTTTTTCTAGGGATAAACATTTTGATGGGCATAAAACGTTTACCAAGTTATAGGGACTACTGGAGTGCAGATCCAGCAATACGAGACCCATTCATCTCTTCTGCTATGACCGTCAATAGGTTTGGATGGTTTTTGACTAATTTACACCTGAACGATAATACCAATATGCCAAACAGACAAGACCCAGCCTATGACAAGTTATTCAAAATCCGCCCTTTTTTAGACACTCTCTCCAGAACATTTTTGGAGAGCTACCAACCAAAGGAATTCCAGTCTGTTGATGAGTCAATGATCAGATTCAAGGGGCGTTCAACTCTCAAGCAGTATATGCCTCTAAAACCAGTAAAAAGAGGTTATAAAGTGTGGGTAAGAGCAGACGAATCTGGCTTTATATGTGAATTCCAAATTTACACCGGAAGATTACGGGATGGAAGAGCGGAGAAACTCCTAGGAGAAAGAGTCGTACGAGATCTTACCGAAAAAATAGTGGGAGAAAATCATAAGGTTTACTTCGATAATTTCTTTTCTTCGATGGATCTGCTGAAGGTTTTACAAAGCCAAAAAATCCAAGCCTGTTGTACAGTGAGAAAAGATCGCGTCAATTTGCCAAAATTTTTCAATAAAGACCAAAACATGAGAAGAGGAGACAGTGATGTAAGGTGTACTCTGGCTGGCCTAGTATGTGTCAAGTGGATGGATAAAAAGCCAGTTATCTTCGCATCGAACTACCACGATCCGAATGAAAAGTCTTCAGTCAAAAGAAAATTAAAAAATGGCACAAAAGTAGATGTACCGTCCACTACATTAGTAAGTGATTACAACAAGCATATGGGGTATGTTGACAAGGCCGATCAACTCAAAAAATGCTACCAAATAGACAGAAGAAGTAGAAAGTGGTGGCATAGGATTTTCTTTCACTTCTTGGATGTGTGTATTGTAAATTCATACATAATGTTTTCGCAGCAAAGTGAAGGAGCCACTTTATCTCTGAAACAGTTCAGGATCAACTTATCACAAAGCTTGATGTCCAGTGACAAGACTAGAAATGGAAGCGGGAGAAAGAAGAAAAATACCATGTCCAGTTTCAAGAAAAATATTTCCACAGAAATCAGAAGCAGTGGAAATGTGCACCTACCTATACATATGAGTAAGAGAAGATGCGCCAACTGCAGCACAAAGGAGAATCCTCATCGTTCTTTTTGGGGTTGTAAAGCGTGTGATGTTGCGTTGTGTTTGACTCAAGAAAGAAACTGCTTTCTGAAATACCATTCTGCCTAGTACAAGAAAAAAGTTTGAATCATGCAACAATGCATCCAAATGTACATATTTTTCAATAAATTGATGTTTTTATTCTATTCAGTGCATTTTTTATGAAAAAAATTCCTGCTTATATAAGAACATGGTCTAGTGTGCTAGTGTGCATAGTGGTCCCATAGTGGAACCACCTATATAAAATATATATAACAAAAATTAAAAAATAAATTTATATATAATAATGTTTATTTATATTCTAAATAACATAAAAACCAAATGTTGAGTCAAAATTTCAAGTAAAATGATTTACGTGCTTTAAAGGGTTAAAGGATGATGAAATCATGAAAGAAATTTATGAACGGAACCTGAAGGAGGAGATGACGGAGGATGAGATGAAGGAAGGATTCACAATACGGAGTCGGAAGGAGGAAGGGAAAGGAGACAGAAGAAGAAGGATAGGAAGTATAATTGTGCAATGTAGTGCGAAGGTGAGAAACCTGTTAAGAAGAAGGGAGAGGCTGTATATAGGATGGACATCAAACAGGGCTAAGGATTATATAGACTTGCCCAGATGTTACAGATGCCAACGTTTTGGACACGTGGCTAAGTACTGTAATGGTAAGAAAGCATGCCCCAGATGTAGTGAGGAGCATGATATCAAGGACTGCCGAGTGCAGGAAGATGCACCGTGGAAGTGTGTAAATTGTGAGAGAGATGGAAAGGTGGATCTCAACCACGATGTGCGATGGAAGGGATGCCCGGCATACAAGAGGGCGGAGAAGAGGTACTTGGAGTCAGTTGCCTATGATTAGGATTGGACAGGTCAACTGTGGAAGAGGAATGGTGGCGACGGGTGACTTGGTGGAGAGAGCCAAGGAGGAAGGATGTAATATAATATGCTTACAAGAACCTTACTCAAGAGAAGGTAGGATAAATATAAGCGGAAGGTGCTACCATGATAGGGATATTGGCGGAGAGCAGATATGGGCTGCGGTCGTGGTCCTGGATGAAGAAATGGAAGCAATACTAATGGATCATGAAACCGACGGATGCTGTGTAACGTTGGACAAAAGAAAGAGAGAAAGGGGTATGACTATAATGAGCTTGTATTGTAAGAGACAAGGTGAAATAAGAAGCGAAGCAAGAAAGATTGTGAGAGTCCTGAGAAGGAGAGGAGGAAGAGGAACCTTTATAGCAGGAGATTTCAATGCGAAATCAAGGATATGGCATGCTGGAGTGACGGACGAGAGAGGAGAGCAAGTGGAGGAGTTGGCTTTTGCAGAAGGACTGGACATAGTAAATGAAATGAGTGAATGGACTACGTTTGAGGATACGAGAGGTGGTACCTCAAACATAGATTTGACAATAGTTACAGGTGATGTGCGAGAGAGAATAAGGAGTTGGCAGGTGAAGGAGGAGCTGATAAGCGACCACAGAATGATTGTAACGGAAATTAAGTGGGAGAGAGAAGGAGAAGCAGAAGGAGAAGAGAGTGAGGAGAGAGTATCCTGGATCCTAAGAAAGGCAGATTGGCGAAAATTCAAAGATGTAATAATACGGGAGAGAAGGAGATGGAGAGAAGTAGAGGATGAAGGAGAGACCGGAGAGGATATATTCCGAAGGATGGAGGAAAGCATAGTAAAAGCGGCTAGCGAGTCGATACCAAAAATTGGAAGGAGAGATAGAAGGTGCCCGTGGTGGACCGAAGAGTTGACTGAAATAAAAAGAAAAATGAGATCCAAATTGCAAAGATGGAGATGGAGAAGGAGAAGAGATGAGGAGAGCAGAATAGCGTATATTGAGGTGAGAAGGCAGTATGTGAGAGAAATCAAGAAAGCGAAGCAAGAATTCTGGGAAAGACGGCTGAAAGAAGGAGAGGAGGATCCGTGGGGACACGCATACCGAATAATATCAGGGAAAATGAAAAGCGAAGTACTGTTGGGCGGGCTAAGGAAGCCCAATGGAGAGTTGACGACCTCCATAGAAGAAACCTTGGGAGAATTCCTACGAGTGCTGATACCTGATGATGATGTGGAAGGTGACACAAAAGAGCAAGCTATGGTGAGAAGGGAGATGGAAAGAGAAGGAGAAGGAGAGGATGAAGAAGGGTTCGAAAAGAGAGAGATAGAGTGGGCGATACAAAGATTGAAAAATAGAAAAGCGCCTGGCTTAGATGGCATCAAAGGAGAAATGATAAAAGCGGTGAAGGATGTGATTGCGGAAGAAGTGCAGAAAGGAGCTAATAAGGTGCTGAGAGAAGGGAGATTCCCAAACAGATGGAAAGAAGGATTAGTTAAAGTATTCCTTAAGTCGGAGGATAAAGACAAGAAAAATCCAAAAAGCTACAGACCTGTAACCTTGTTGCCCGTGATGGGAAAGGTGATGGAGAGGCTGGTGGTGAAGAGGTTGGGAGATTTTCTAAGAAGGAATGGCAAAATTGGCGAAAATCAATACGGATTTCAGGAAGGACGTGGGACGGTAGATGCCCTGAAGAAGATGGAGGAATCGGTGGTGGACCTAAACCATAAATATGTACTTGGCATTTTCATGGACATATCCGGAGCCTTCGACGGAGCTTGGTGGCCGGAAATTTTGCGAGTGTTACGGGAATGGGAATGCCCCAGAAACCTGTGGAAGCTCGTAAAGGATTACTTTCAAGGAAGAGCCGTGAGAATAAGGGTTGGCGGCTCGGAAGGGAGGAAGGAGGTGACAATGGGGTGTCCGCAGGGGTCAGTGCTGGGGCCCCTGCTGTGGTGTGTGCTGTTTGAGGGAGTGCTCAGATTGGAGTTGGGAGAGGACACCAGGACGATGGCGTATGCTGATGACTGCTTGGTCCTTGTGGGGGGACGGAGCAGAGCAAGGTTAGAGGCGAGAGCCTCCGAAGTATCAATGGCGGTAATTGAGTGGTGTGAGGCCAGAAAGCTGAAAATCTCCAAGGAGAAAACTGTGTGCATGTTGTTAAAAGGAAAGCTGGACCGGGAGAGGATGCCAGTGGTAAGGATAGGGGAAGGAAGATTAAGATGCGTAAGTGAGTGTAAATATTTAGGATTAAGGATAACGACTGGATTGAGATACCACAAACATTTAGAGGATATAGAATATAAGATTAAAGTGATATTTATGAAATTTAGAAGGCTGGCAAGGGCAAATGGCGGTGTCGGCTGTGGCATGCTGGGAACGATTTACAGGGGCGTGATCATGCCCATAGTTCTGTATGGCTGTGAGGTGTGGGGCGAAGCCCTAAAGGATATGAGAGCGAGGAGGAGGCTGATGTCGGTCCAGAGGACCTTGTTGCTAGGCAGAACGATGGCCTATGCGACGGTTGTCGCATGAAGCGATAAGGGTGTTGGCGGCAGAGATACCGTGGGACCTGCTGATCCTGGAGAAGATGGCGGTGAGGAGAGATGTGGAGGAGGGAATGGAGAAGAAGGAGTCGGAGGAGAGAAGGAGGGAGGAAACGGCTGAGAAATGGCAGAGAAGGTGGACGGATTCGACTAAAGGGAGAGAGACCTTTGCTTACTGGCAGGACATAGGAAAAAGGAAAGAATTGAAAGTGGAGCTGGACCACTATGTGAGTCAATTCTTGACGGGACATGGAAACTTTGCAGCAAAGCTAGAAGGCTTTGGTTTGAGGGAAGATGACCAGTGCCGACAGTGCGGGCAAGGAGAGACTGCTGAGCATGTATTGATGGAATGCGAAAGCTTTGAGGAAGAGAGAGAGGAGCTAAGGAGAAAGACTAGGGAGAAGGGACTCCCATGGGTGAGAAGTAGCTTTGTGGTGGATGAAGATATTTTTGAGGCTTTCAGAAGAGCAGCGAGAAGGATTGGGAGAAAGAAGGAAGAGATGGATAAAGAGGAGATGAGAATTATGGATCTGTTTCAGGATTAGCAGATTAGTATGTAAGTGGTGCATGGCGAATTAATGGATCTGTTTCAGGATTAGCAGATTAGTATGTAAGTGGTGCATGGCGAATTAAAGGTAAGACCTAAACCTTAAGCCCAAAACACTAGTGGATTAGTGGGTAAGAACAATTAGGTCAAGAGACATGCAGAGCATGCATGTGAGAATGGCGTTAGTGGGTTAGAAAATTAGTAGGTTAGCATGCAATTTGTTAGTAAGTGTTAGTAGGTTAGAATGTTAATAGCATGCAGAACATGCAGAGTTTGTAAATATTAGAAGTTAAGGCATGTAAATAGTAATTAGTAGGGTTAGTAGGAGGACTCAGCCTTTTGGTTGAAGGAAAGGACCAGAAGCATGCAGGACATGCAGTGTTGTAAGTGTTAGAAGCTAAGGAATGTAAATAGTAGTTAGTAGGGTTAGTAGGAGGACTCAGCCTTTTGGTTGAAGGAAAGGAACTGTAGATTAAGAGATTTGTGTAGGTTAGAGGTATATTGTGACATCTGTATGTATTGTTACAGGTACAGCATAAGCTGCAGAGTCACGGCGTGACAACGACCCGATGAGCCGTGGCATACTGGGATGCCATGGGGAGGGGGACACGGTAGGGCTAAAGAGATCCGATACGCCCTTCCATTTAATTGGGGGCGTCGGGCCACAGAAGGTGGCCAGGGAAAGGAGGCTAATGCACGGTAAGGACTAAATAACATGCAATGTCGGATCGAGGAACTGACTAAGGAGGCTAAATGCCTATAGTCAGGGGTGGCGGTGGGTCCTCTGGGGTTAATCCCCAAACAATCCGTGTACCTGATGTATATCCTCTACCTAACATCGCTGAGACACTTGACTCGCTGGGAGGTTGTACCATGTATACTACACTTGACTTGAGAAGTGGTTATCATCAGATTATGGTAGATGAGGAAAGTCGACCGAAAACTGCCTTTAATGTGCCAGGAGGTCACTATGAGTATCTACGTATGCCCTTTGGACTGTCTACGGCGCCTGCAACATTTCAGCGCCTGATGGATTCAGTTCTTATGGGGTTAAAAGGGGAAAAGTGTTTAGTTTTTAGGAAAAGTGGACGATATTATCTTGTTCTCGAAAGATTTGGCTTCGCATTTGTCGCATTTGAGTGAAGTGTTGAGTAAGCTACGTGATGTGAATTTGAGCGTGCAACTCAGTAAATTTAAATTTGCAGTAGGTGAGGTTAACTACCTGGGTCATGTAATAACTGGCCATGGTGTAGAACCCGACCCAGGAAAGGTTAAGGCTGTAGAGGAATTCCCTGTACCTAAGACTGTAAAAGATGTACGGTCCTTTTTAGGTTTGGCCGGATATTATCGCCGGTTCATAGAAGGCTTTGCTGCCATTGGGAAACCTCTTTTTGACTTAACCAAGCAAGGGAAGGATTTCGATTGGGATCAAGAGTGCCAAACTGCGTTTGAGACACTTAAGCAGAAGCTAGTCTCATCACCAGTGTTGGTCTTCCCCGATTTCAGTAAGCCGTTCACCTTGGCTACTGATGCCAGTATTGACGCTCTAGGGGCTGTATTGTCCCAAGAAGTAGATGGAGAAGAACATCCAGTCGCGTACGCTTCTCGCACTCTTTTTCCTGCTGAAAGGAATTATTCTACGATCGAAAGAGAACTGCTAGGTTTAGTATGGGCTACAAAGTATTTTAGATGTTATTTGTTAGGCCGTGAATTTAAGGCTGTGACAGATCACGCAGCACTAAAGTGGATGTTATCTTTGAAAGATCCAAGTAGTAGACTAATGAGGTGGGCGTTGAGGCTTGCTGAGTTCACTTAGACCGTGGAACACAAGCCGGGAAAGAGACATACCAACGCTGATGCTCTCAGTAGAGCTATGTGCGCAGCTACTCGCAGGGACGAGCTCCCTGTGGTTGACCTTGCCACACTGCGTGAGCATCAAAAGAATGATCCTCATTGTCAAGAGTTAAGGAGGGCCAAGTGTTTTAAGTTGAGCCCAGAAAAGATCCTGTACAGAGTGAGCGGTGGTGACAAGAAGATTGTGGTCCCCTCATCTCTTACTCGTGAGGTAATCAGGTTGAACCATGACCTGCCAACGACGGGACATGCAGCGGTGGCTAAGACGTTAGACCGTATTAAGGCAAAATTCTGGTGGAAGGGCATGGATAAGGACGTATTAGACTATGTGCGTTCGTGCCACAGTTGTAGTCAACGAACCAAATATGGAAAGGCAAAGGCCCCCCTTGGAACGTTGTTTAACGAGCCCAAGGTTCCTTTCGAAGTAGTGGCAGCCGACATAGTAGGGCCCTTGCCCATCAGTGAGTCGAGAAACGTGTACATCTTGAGTGTGATGGATCATTTCACACGGTATTGTGAATTTATACCACTGCCTGACCAAACAGCAGACCAGGTGGCTCGAGCCCTAGTGCAGAGAGTGATTACTAAGTTTGGTGTTCCCAAGGCTTTGATTACAGATCAAGGGGCGAACTTTACCTCTGACCTGATCAAACAGTTGTGCAAATTCTTGCACATCAGGAAAATCCAGACTATAGGGTTTCACACACAGAGTAATGGTCGGCTAGAGAGAGTACACGCCACTATTGCCAAAATGCTTAGTCACTTTGTGAACCGTCATCAGACTGATTGGGATGAATATCTCCCATATATAACTATGGCTTATAACAGTCAAAGCCATGAGGCTACGGGATTCTCGCCATACGAAATGTTGTTTGGGCGAAAAATGGAAGCTCCTATGGAGGGTGACTTGACTATCACAGAAGATAACGAGGTATTTGGTGATCATGTAGAGACTCTGCGCGCGAAGTTAAAGGAAACCCATGAAGTTGCTGCGCGACGTAAGACATTGGCCAGGGCCAAGTATGAAAGGCAGTACAACAAGAAAGTGAAGGATTCGTTGTACGAGGAAGGCCAGTACGTTCTGCTGCACGTGCCGAGTATCGGACGTCACAGAGTGAAGAAACTGTCAAAACTATGGAAGGGTCCCTACAGGATAGTCAAGGTGTTATCGTCGTTGAATTTAGTTTTGAAAGTGAGAAATAGAGAAATCGTGGTTCACGTGAATCGAGTAAAGCCGTACGTGAGTAGAACCAAGGTGAACCAGGTGCCGGAAGTGCACGTTGATGACGATGTTGGCGATATCGAGATTCCAGACTCGAATATCTGTATTGGTGATGGAACACCATCAGCAGATGATGGTATCCCTGTACCAAGTGTTGGCACACCTCGTACGGGAAATAGGTTGCCACGTGTAAAAAGGAGGCCAGCACGCCTCGAAGACTATGTGCCATAGTTGGGAATTATATCGGTGGTGCTTTGACAAGTGGGAAGTGCTTGACATGCTTATGGGACTGGTGTTTCGTGTTGTAAAGGTAAAACTCGATATAAATTTTAAGTTCTGTTAAGGATTGATTTTACTAATCCTGGGAGTAGTAAGCTGCTTCCAGCAAGGGGTAATATTTGAAGGAGGCAGAGATGTGCTGCTGACGGACAGCCATTGGAGGGTCACGTTGCAGTACAACTTGACGCAGATTGAAGAGGAATCCCGAAATCTAAGTATCTTGGTAACTGAGGTAAAGAATCATTTTAATACATTTTTCAAAGAACTACTTAATGAAAATATGAGTTCACACTCTCCATTAATTCAATTGGAAGCCGGATTTCGTTACGAATTTGTGCTATTACAGCAGTCAGTTAGTGAATACCTAAATGAAATTGATGATCTAATAAAACTGTTACCACAAAGACGTGGAAAACGAGGTTTAGTAGATGCAGGAGGTCATGTGTTAAAGTTTCTGTTTGGTACACTTGAGAATAGCGATTTAGAAATTATTGACGGAAAAATGGATTATTTGTACAACACCAACGAGGAAATAGTGCATCAAGCTAAGGAGCAGGTGACTGTTCTAGCAAATATGCAGGCGGAAATAGTATCACATGCAAAAACAATAAATAACGTAATTTCTATATTGAAAGAATATCATTCTAATATACATGAACAAATGGTTTAAAATGTTCACACAAGCAAATGCTGCTCATTATCAGTTAAAAACTCTTTTTGAATATTTGAAGTTAAGTTCTGCGCTTTCGGATACTAAAGAAACAGTAAGTAGTGCAAGACGAAAGATAACTAAATTCCATCAAGCAATTGAGAGCTTAGCAGCTGGGAAGGTTGACAGTAACTTGCTAACATCTCATGAGTATCTAAGAATTTTGAAGGAAATTGAAAAGGTTATACCTCCAACGACTAAATTGTATTCACCTGTTAAATTAGAAAATATTCATCAATTTTATTCTGCTGTGGTTGTTCATAGTTATACAACGATTCACACCCTAAGGGTAGTGATGAGGTTGCCTCTTTCAAACGATAATAAAATGTTCCAATTATATGATATTATTACCTATCCGGTGTATGATGCCTCTCTCAAAGTATGGACCCAGTGGGAAGTTGGTACCCAAAAATTATTGATCAGTAAGGATCGGTTGATGTACTCGATGTACAATCAATTGGAGTTCGACCGAGAGTGTCGAGGGGAACAACTGATTGTTTGCCCGTTATCGAATGTCCTGTTAAGTGTAAGCAAGGGACCAAATTGTGCGGTTGAGATGTTTCATTACGAGCAAGTGAGGCTCTGTGGTAGAAAATTAATATCGGGATTAAGGTCCCCGGTACTTGTCAAAACTCCAAGCCGATGGATATACAGTGCCTCAGAGGAGCACAGATTGACTTTGAACTGTCTTAACTAGTGACGGGACCCTGAATATAACTTCCGCGGTAGTGAAGGGGGTCAGGGAATTTAAAGGAATTGATATGTGTGATGTTGTCTCTGAAGAATTCAAGGTGCCTGCCCGTATTCACGGCAGCTCTGTGTTCTCAGAACAGATAAGTGAAATTGTGTTTCCAAATGTGGAAGAAATTTACACAAGCGAGGAGAAGGAGCTGTTTAGCTCTGAGCAGGAAACGGCTGTGAAAGTCCTGCAGGGACTGAACGAACGGCTGGGCACATTAGGTGTTAAGGAGTACCGTCCGGAGGACGTAGTCCGTCATCTGAAGTCCCACATTCTGTTTGGTCGAAGATTTTATGCTGCAAAAGTGGCAGCTGCTGGTAGTTTTGGGTTAGTGTCAACCCTGATGCTTGGTACATGTTTTACAGATTTGTTATGACTGTGATGGTATAGTGGTCGAGTCGCCGGAACCGTCGCCGGAACCGTCGCCGACAGCGTCGCTCCGCCACTCTGACCGAGGTCTTCGCAAAAGTGAGAGGCCTGACGTCACTAGACAGTCCTGAAGGAGACCAAGAGGGTGTGAACCCTGGAGAGATAAACGATGTTGAACAGAACGTGGAGGCAGTCGAAGTTGTTAATCTCGAGCGACTGCGGGACGTGATACAAGCTTTGTAACTGTGAGTAACGATACTCTGAATAAGTGTGAGTCCCTCAACTCACTGTGGTATGGTGAGAAAGTTTTGCTTGGCAAACTCCATACCGATTGCTCCAGACATCCGTGTTAATGCTGTGACAGAATAATCTTTCAAAGAACTTAAGTAAGGAATGATTGATTTGTGTTAGTTGCGGTTGACTAGTCAAGTTGTGTTCGAGAGATGTGTGCACACGGGACAGTTGTTAAAGGAGACACTGGAAGATGTATTAAGGAATATACTCGTAGTTATGTTAGATTGGTAATTGTTGATGTAACCATGTTTTAGATGTAACATTTTAATTTGTTAAATTGTAGTGTTGTGGAATGTGTAACTGATCTTATGTTTTGATCAGGCAGACTTGGAGATATAATTTTCCAAATTATTCGATAATTGGCTAATATTTTAAGCGATTGACAAAACGTAAGTAAAATAAACATGTGAGACAACCACATGGGGCACAGGAAGGACCTGCCGGCCATCCAAACATACCCTTAACCCTGATCCTACCTTTACCCCAAAGTTCTGGACTGTGCAACCCATTGTTGGCTTGATACCCATGCGTTCAACAGTAATTGTTAGACTAACTTGTCGCAACTGCCTAGTTGGCTTGCGCAACCAACTAAGCGGTGTAACGTCTCCAGTCTGGCCGATATAGTAAAGTTGTAAGTTGTTTGCTAGTTCTTTTTTTAGTGGATTTTGAGTTCTATATGAATATTTTTGGCTTAGGTTAATTTTAAGCCTTAAGGCATCAGTAGAATGTAATGAAATGTAGGAGGAAGGTCTCGGTGACCTACCCTGTTTCCAGGGGTAAGCGAGGTGAAAACCTTGGGGAGCCCCCAGGTCCACAATGCCCTTAAAAACCAAGCGTGGGGGGCGGAACCTTTAGTTTTAGTTTTTGTTGTTGTTGTTTCTGCCATGAAACTGAAGAAGGTCGAGAAGTGTGAGGAATGTGTCCTCCAGTTGTTGGATGTTCAGAAGAACGTCAACGCAAACTTTTTAAAAGATGAAAGGTTTTTGAACCGCTTTTCCAGAGACCCCCTCGCATTTACAGTGTAACGGCCACCCACTAAACTGGGTCGAGCCACTAGTTTTAAGTCTTTTTGTCAGGGCCCTTATGGAATGTAGTACTGTAATGGTTTGGTCGATGCCTTAGTAGCTTAATAAGAACAATTAAGATGTTAAAAATTTTTGTACTATTCTTGAGAATATGTTTCTTAATGATTTATTTTGTTAGTTAAGTTTGATGTCATTCATGACATGCTACTTGTAGGCTGTGTATATTATAATAGTTTTGTGTTATAGTCGATGTACAAGTGAACTAACTCAGGATAACTCCATTATAATCCATAGTAGGGGTGACTGAGGAAACCGGCCCCGAGTGAAAACCCACGAGGCTTAACCAGGAATGGGGGAGTAGCGTTCAAAATTCACAAAGAAGACTACCACTTTATAATTATTTTAAATTTAATTAGGCTCTGCAAAATGTGGTATGTTATCAACTAATATTTTTGATCATTAAAATTAAACCCATCAAACCATAGTTATCCTGGAGTGCTAAACCAGATTAATTAAATGTAGTTGTGTTGTAGTTCAACTTGAAATGTTTAAATATTATAGATTAAGTTTAGAAGCACTGGTTAGTTCCCTTGTACTACGTATTGCTTTAAATGTGTTACTGGTTAGGTAGTCGTATTTGGGTAATTAGAGATAATGGTTATCTGATGTTAATGACTGGTCTTGGATTAGTATCGTAGTATACCATGATATATGTGTTGTAAGCCTGAAATCTTTTGTGTTCAATCATTGAGAAGAGAGCGAGCGATCGGATCGAATTAAAGAATTACGTATCGCGTTTGCATAATTTTTTTTTTATTAAAAGAAATTTCTGCTTTATTTAGGGAACTCAATTGTTTATTTAAATTTCATTTAGTTGAGGCTACTGAGTGACAGCTGGCATGGTAATCAATGAACATATACTAAGATTTCCTTGCTAAAGGATAGGACAGAGATCCTCCCCTGCAGATTAGAGAATTTTCTTCTGACTGCTGGCTGATGGTTCCTCATACTTGGGGACAAGTATGGTTTTAAGGTGGGGGGAGTGTGACGACCCCAGCATATAGTTCTAAGACCAGACCGGTGACCTCGTATGCGGTCTTAATCAGCCAATTTTAAATATTAAATTATCAGTAATATATTTTATTTTTATTCAGCATAACATCTAATTGTAGTAACGAGTAATGAATATATGCAGTCAGACTTATTAGGTTAAGCAGTGCAGGTGGAGAAGATATATAGTTTAATTCAGCACATGAATTGTAAGTCCAAGTCTGTCAGCAGTAAGCCTGGTAATTTTCCATACCCAGAGCAGCTGCGCAGTTACTGGGTGGTAAACAAGCAGGAATTTGCTGAGGTAGCGTCTGGAACAACGCTGGAGTTCGTTGTTCTGAGTCGCACTCGTGCCAGGGTTTTGAACGCGTCAAGCTCGCGTGAAATCGCTCTCTCGCTCTCTCTCCCGTTCTAAATTTGTAATTGTTCAACTGATTCTAAATTATGCAATAAAATTCAAATTGTTTTCGCAATAAACTAAATTGTTTTATTTGGCCAACCGAGGAGAGAATTTTTATTACAGTAACCTGGGCTAGTTTCCATCACCGTGTCCGAATTAGAACCCGAGAACTTTTAAAATTAAATTACGTGTGGTCGTCACGCCACATTATTAGTTTGCTGTATGAAACTTCTTTGTTTGCACGATTTGTCTCAAGTGTAACATACTACACAAAATTACTTTTGGAGTAACGCATGTTGTAACTCAGGTGTAACATACCAAAAAAAACCTGTTAAAACCCCTTATTAAAAAAATATTTTTTAAACTATTTTTTACTTCATCTAAAAACTGTAGTAAAACAAATATTTGTTTCTACTACAGTTTAAAACAATCATGCATCAAAGGGTTAAGCCCTTTTGCGGGTATGGTTTCAAAAAATCTTCTCTTAGTGAAAATGCTTCATCGCCTATAAAGACGAAATCTAAATTTCCTACAGTTTCCTCTTTTTTGGCAAATTGAGTTCATTATTTTTTAGTTTCTTATAAAACGTAGTGTTTTCAATAACACCGCCATCAGATATCCTTCCATTTTGTCCTACATCAACGTAAATGAATTCTATATTTGCATCCACTATTGCCATAAGCACAATGCTAAAATAACTCTTGTAATTATAAAAATAGGATTCACTGTTAGGAGGTTCGTAATGGCTATATGCTTTCCGTCAATAGCACCACCACAGTTCGAGAAGTTCCACTGTGAATAGAAACCATTAGCTTTGTCCTTCCATTCATCAGTTGTTGAGGGCATCTAAAACAAGTTAATAAATATTCATTATACATCACATGAGTTTATTCAAAATGTAACATTATTTTTTTCATACATTACAAAATAATACGTTTATTTTTAGGATGACCCAAGGCCGAAGGAACAATCTCAACCAGAAACTAGTACGCCGTCTACGTCATCTGCTCCCACGTTCGGACGGAAGAAAAGAGCCAGATGTGACACCTCAACATCTACTGGTGCTGATTACCTAAAACAAGGAGTTGACATTCAGCAGCGAGAAGAGGATGAATACGACAAATTTGCTGGAAATGTTGCTGCAAAACTCCGAAAAATGGATGATAGACAATGTATTTTTGCCGAAAACTTGATAAATCAAGTCTTATTTCAAAGTGCTCTAGGGAAACTTCAAGAAGACTCAATTATCCATACACCGGTTTCTTTCATCACCACGTCTGGTAACTCCTCCAGGAGCAGCTTAACAAGTGCTTCCAACGATAATTATTAATACAACGCTTCTTACGACTTTGATCATTTGTAAATTGAAGTTTTACTAAAGTTGTGTAATGTATAATTTCTAAAATGTTATTAAATTGTGTTTGAAACTAAATGCCTTAAATTTACGTGTAGCCTAAGCCATGTGTAACCATCGTCAACGTAGACACGTTAAGTAGCCTACAATCATTCGAATAGGCTGCATAACATTTTAATATTATAAATTACAACGGTTAATTATAAAAACATTATTAACAGGTAATATCTGTAATAATTACGTTCATGGCTTTAAAATATAAATGGCTTGGATGGAATTTTTGAACGGTTTGTCTTACCTTTAAGTATTCATCCTTTAAAACTTCAAAAATAGCTTGACATGTTTCCGGTATGATATGGCCAAGAGCTTAAGGTGAAATTATTGTTGACTACTTCATGTGCTCCAGTGACCTTCCAGTGGATAAATATCTAACTGTGGCAACTAACCGTTGTTCCGCCGTTATAGCTTTTCTCAGATTAGTGTCTTTTCTTTCGATGCGTGGCCTAACCTTTTCCAACACATAACTAAATGTTTCGTCATCCATTCGCAAGTAGTTCCTGTAATCATTTTCATAATTTTCACGTGTCTTTCAGTAGTCTCATATCAGAATATATTTGTCTTTCTTTTAACCAATTTTTCGTCCATAATTGTCTTCTTCTCTTCTTCACTTTGCTATCATCATGAATCGCACCAATCAACAATACTGTTAACGCTTTATGTTTAGTTACAAGAGGCATAGCAGTAAAATATCACAGAACGACAATACTACACAATATCACAACCAACTTCTAGCACGTCACGGGACTGACTAAACTGTCAGTGTGTGGGGCACAAAGTGCCATGCCAAGCACAGTATGCCAGTATAAAAAACTGCACGGCGTGCAATGCACGTCTAGTGTATGGGCCGCTGTATGGGCTACTTGATGATCGTGCTCAATCAGAAGTTGAGGCTGGCAGCGATGGAGATTTTGAAGGATGTGATTCTTAGCTAAGTACTTCATTGGAGCTCTTTAGTCCCAACGTCCACATATGTGGACAAATAATCAACATTTTTTTAAGGTTGTTAAAAGTCAAATATATCTTCACACATATTATTTTTCTCTTCTGGAGAATTTGTTCTTTACTTATGGTGAAGTTGGTCAACCTGTGAAAATCCAAGTCAGTTTGAGAAAGGTGGCTGCCAGTTACTGATTTGTTAGTCTGAGGTTACTCTGACTTCCAGGTAAATATTTTGTTTTTTATACTTTTATAGCATACTTTTCACCTAATTTACGGTTGTTTTTTTAATATGTATTTGAAGAATGCATTTAACTTATTTTACAGTCTTACAATTAAGTTTCATTAAACTGGGCGAATTGAAAAAATATTTTGTCCACGTATGTGGACATTGGGTCACAACAAAAACTTAAGCTTAAATTTATTTGTCCACACATGTGTACTTAGGGTCTCAATTATTGGCCACTTCTACAAAGCAGGTTTTTTAATTATTTATGTTTTTCTAATAATAAGGCTTATTTTCAGGATGGCAGACAGAAAACGAACAGGACGTATTATTAGCGATTGAAAACTCTTAAATATTTTGGTAAATAGCGATTATGAGATAGATGATTAGGATGAAGACCCAGATTTTGTTCTTTCAGAAGATTATGATGACGAAATTATAGATCTATTTCCTGAACCAGGTGCTCCTGATCCAAACAATAACTTCGATGGACCAGACAATGAAATTCCTGAACGAGAAATTGACATTCCTGAACCTAATAATAGCATTTTTGAGCTCACCAATACCATTCCTAAGGAAATTGGCATACCTGAAAGAGACAATGAACCAAACAATCATGTTCCTGATTTAGTTAATGTCATACATGAAAACATTGACATGCATGAATCTGGCAATGACATTCCTGGATTAGACAACAATGAACATGGACCCATGCAAGGGAGGGCTAGTGGTGAAGTGGGAGGACTACAAAGCAGGGATGGAGTCTGGGAATGCTCAAAAACCTTTTATGTTGACATTCTACAAAATGAGGTATAGACGTTGTAGATGAGTACAAGGCGCGGTACTCTGTAGCCAGAACTAGCAACAGATGACCACTCACTGTATTTTTTAGTCTCCTTACATTATCGGACGGAACAGTTTAATTATTTATAAGCATAAGAAAGGAGATTTCGACATTGTCAGGAGGGATTTTCTCAAAAATTTGGCCAGGGACCTATGCCATAACCATTTGATGGCTCGTCAAGCAGAAGATGGACTCCCGAGACAGTTGAAGAAGAATATACAACACATGTTAGGAATCCAAGAGGGAAATCCAAAACCTGCAGCAAACATAGTGGGTCGTTGTGGAATCTGCAGTTGGAAAAAGAATCGTAAAAGTAAGACCACATATCACATTTGCAATAAAAACATCTGCAGGGAACATACCGCCTTCTCTTGTTCGCAGTGTATTGAAGACGAAAATCTAACATTTTCAACTAGCGAGTGACAGTTTTAGAGCTTCTAGATAGAAAGATGTTTTTACTACAGTAAGTTGTCTTTAGCATTTTTATTTTGTGTATTGTACATTTTTTGTTTATATACACTTTTATAGATATATAAATTTACCTTTACAATAACCAGATTTTTTAAAAGTTTTATTTAAATAACGATTCTGATATCAGTTTTACATGACCATTTAATTCGTTTATCGATAATATCACATAAATACACACATATTATAACATACTTTACTAATAAAATGTACAAAAATGTTGTATTTCCATGTTTAGAAATAGTTTTCTTAAAATAAATACCTGATTTATATGTTTTGTGTGCTTTTCAATAACCTGGTGGAATCCACAGTGCGTGACCCATGACGTAACTTTTCCGACGCGACCTCTGCAGGGTGATATAAAGAAATTGAGTATTTGTCTAAGCTTTATGATGAAGATATACTTTACAATATATGCGAACAAATTAACTTGTACTCTAGACAAAATAACATCCAACAGTGGACTGACTTAAGTGTACCCGAACTGAAAGCTTTCATAGGTATTACTATTGCCATGGGTATTCATGTGCTACCATCAGCAACACCCTACTGGAGTTCGGATCCATTCTTAACACGTTGGCTGGACCATGAGTACCACCGGTGGGTTTCACCCAGATTCTAATTCAGTGCCACCTACTGTTGCCAGGAAACGTCACTTTTTTAGAAAATTACATGAAAAAAATACACTAAACCACATGGTCATGTGAAGTAGGTCAGGGTGATCCAAAACCTAAAGGATACCTGATTCAGCCATTTTTAGATCACATACGGGAAAGTGTGCTATATTTTATAATACTAGTAAATATGTAGCTGTGTACGAAAGTACTATTTATTTCGAGGGAAAAGTATCTTTCAGAGTCTAGAATCCACAGAAACCCACTAAATTTGGAATAAAAATATTTGTAATTTCAGACAGTACAAATGGGTAAATTTTATACCTTATTATGGGAAGCAAACCCTAATTCCTAATTCTACCCTTCTCCAGACTACACAAATCGTATAAGTGCTTTGTGAGTCAATCTTGCAGAAAGATCCTCAAAACCCTTATGTAGGATTACAAGTTTATACAGACCGTTACTACACTAGCCCTGAAGTTGCTAAAGAACTCCTTGATTTAGGGTGTGTTTTAACTGGTACTGTTATGCCAAATCGAGTTGGTAAGCCTCCTAATTTGAAAGCTGATAGTAAAAAGCTCAAGAAAGGAGACGTTCTTTCCAAAATAAAATGAGATTTATTGGTCGTATCCTGGAAGGATAAAGGGTCGTGCACATGTTGAGTACGAAGGGCAAAGGGAGCAGACGTGATATGAGCCTTGTACAAAGTAAGTGGCCAAATAATCCTCCAACTCCTAAACCAGATGTAGTAACAGACTATACCAAAAGAATGGGAGCAGTTGATAGAAGCGACCATTTTATGGCGTCTTATCAGTTCATGAGGCATACGAAGGAATGGTACCGTAAGGTTTTTTTTCTTTTAGAAGTGGTCACTGTCAATTCTTACTTGTTATACAAAAATGTTCAAGAAGCAGCTGGAAAAGACCCATAAGACTTACCCATAAAGATTTTAGAAAAAGTTTGGTTAACGACTTGGTAGCAGATAGAGTAACTCTACGTACACTACGAAGAAAGCGTGGAAGACCAACTCTAAATGTCCTCAAGGAAAAAGCAAGCAAAATGTTATAGGAAAAAGAGCTCAAGGATCCAGGAGGTGTGTTATTTGTACAAGAAATGGATTACGAAAGGAGACAATGTACTTCTGCAAGTCATGTCCCGTGACCCCATGGCTTCATCCCGATTTGTGTTTTGAAGATTACCATACAACTGCCTAAATCTATCATAAGACCTTATAAACTAATCAAGATCAGCATATTACACTGTATTTATTTCTTATTCTTGTACATAGTTTTCATATTTTTCATCAAGTGTATTTAATTACTCTGTAACCTGAATTTGATTTTTATTGAAATATTCCATTATTATGATTGTTTTAATGCAAGTATTACATTATTGAAAATGTGTGTGTGTGTGTGTGTGTGTGTGTGTGTGTGTGTGTGTGTGTGTGTGTGTGTGTGTGTGTGTGTGTGTGTGTGTGTGTGATTGGGAATGAATAAAAAATAGTTTTAAGGAATTTTCATTTTTTCATCTTAAATGAGCGTAATCTAAAAAAATATCGGAGTTCAAAGGGTTAAGACACGTAAAAGTTCAATCATTAAACAAGTGATTGATATTTTATTTACAGAGTTACCATCTGGTTATCAATAGTGCGACCCAGGCACAGCGATGCGAACTAGAATAAGTAGAAATAAATAATAATGTATGGTTTGGTTATAGCTTGTAAGGAACATAGCTTAGCTTACTCAAAATATCCCGATAGTAAACAACGAGCAAACGCTGGCACAATTTTAGCTGACAAAGCTTGGGATAGATTTAACGCATAAAATTCAACTTTAAGTGAAAAGCCGCAGCCTATGCGGTACAAACGTTATGAAAGCTAAACTAAATTAAGTGGTGAAACAAGAATGAAAATAAAGGAACAAAAGAGGAAACCAAAAACAAATAAAAAAGTACAAGTGGTAAGGAAAACAATAAACAAGACCAAAATGTACACACCCGTAAAGGAAATGTGTTAGATTTGAAACCGTATCCCGGCTCTGGAACAAACAAATACTCATCACAAATAATTGACAAAGCTACCAACTAAACCGCTGTCATATTTCGACATTTGTAGGGGGGAATCCGTGAAAAAACTACAAAAACCTAAATTTTCAAAACACATTTTTTATTGTTCCTAATACTTTACAAACCTCAGTATATAGGAAACATGAATGTAACATATTTTTATGAGCCACCAGTTACCTGTGCGATATTTTGGCTAATGTATGCTTTTTAATTCTGTTTTAGAATTATTACATTACTACTCATAATATAGAACACAGTGATCACCTAATCGGATGGCTATATTGATGTGTTCTTTTCTTGTTTACAAACAAAGGTGTTATTTGGTAAATGTGATTAATTTGATTTTTAAATATTCAGTTTTTAGGCTAGTAAAATTTAGTATATGCTAGTATTTTGGTGTAAATACATAAGAGGTTGTAGAGATATAATCAAGTAGTGTAATAAGTTTGTGAAAGGTCTGTATTTTCATTGTGAACAATAGCACCTGTAAAACAAGTTCTAAAGTTAGTAAACATAGCAAACTTAAAGTCATGTGCTAGGTTAGCTATTTTAAAAAGATGGGGAGTCCAAAACAATCGAATCTGCCACACCAACCTGCCTATTGGCCAGTTTCTATATTAGTCTACCTGAGGTATTTACAAGTGAAAATGGAACTAAAGAAAGCCCTTAATTCAACTGTAAAAAACAATGGTCGAGAGTTATATTCAAATGTAAGAAACCAAGACTACATAAACCGTAATGTTGAGGTAAGCCTAGGTGTAAGCGAGTGTTTGGATGGAGCGCCTGAATATTTGATTATTGACAGAAAGAACTTGAGGCAACTGTTTGAAAACCTGGTATGTCCTAACTGTAATTTATCTAGACTGAAGTTAGTACTATCCAAGGAATGTGGTTTCAAACTCTAAACTTGCTATGAAATGTGAATACCATCCTGATAGCCAAAGTATGGCTAAGTGAGTCTAGTCCCGGCAGTCGGACTGATAACAGCACTGCTCTCTGTGCCCCGCAGTCAAGGTCACACAGCTAAACACGTGTGTCTACAGTGGCGTGTGTGCATTAGCCTGGATATTTCGTCTACTTTAACTATTTCTTGGTAACTGTGGCGAGTGCGGCATATGTATTGAAAAGCTTTCCAATCCTGTGAAGTGTGTTGGTGGTTGTGAACGTCGCGAACTCAAAGGATCCATTTGGTGTTGTGGAAGAACAGGAAAGGAAACCAGTAGTTGGAGCTCATGTCTGGAACGTGGTCTTGCCTTGTGATATAGAAGTTCCGGAACTTAGTGAAATTTTGGTAGCATGTGTGTTAAAGCCAACAGTGAAAGGTCAGAGGTTTGTTAATGTAGATGAAGTGTATGTTGAGCCAGTTTCTAGTGAGTTGCAAGTGAGTAGTAATGAATTTGATGATATTTGTGTAGCTAGGGTTGTTAGCAAAGTGTTTAAGGATTCAGGTGTATCGTTAGTGCAGTGCAGACTTTTGAATCCCCATAGGTCGAGTGTGGTATTGAAAAAGGGGAAATGGCTAGGTATTGCCGCAGAATTGGGTAAGGATGAAGATAATGTTAGTTGTGTTGTGTTGAATCAAGAGTTGTTTGTAAAGAGTAATAAAAAGTGTGTTAAAAGCTCGGTTGAAGAGCAGAGTTGTGAAATAATTGCGGATTGTTCCGTGGGTAAAAGAATGAAAAAGGAAGTAGGCGGGGTAGCTTTAGAAAGTGATAGTAATGGAATTGTAGGCGGGGTAGCCTTAGAAAGTGATAGTAATGATATTGTATGCGGGATAGCCTTGGTAAATAAAAGTGAAGGCGGGTTAGCCTTGTTGAATGACAGTAGTGAAAGTGAAGGCGGGTTAGCCTTGGTAAACAAATGTGAAGGTGGGTTAGCCTTGGTAAATAGTGATGCAGGCGGGAAAGCCTGGCAAAGTAGTGATAGCGGCGGGGAAGCCGTGTGTTCAAAAATTAGTAAGGAAGCAGAATTAACCTTGGGCAAATTAACAGCCAGTGTAGTTAAAAGGGAGTATAATGAAGTGTGGTCACAGTTGTAGGAAGAGACAAATAATACAGGAGAGGAAGTATGAGATAATATTATAGTAATGGGAACTAATTCAAGTAAAGAGATGGATGTATTGACCTTAATAGACAAAAAAGCTAGCTCATTTGAGTGAGGAAGATAAGAATATTTTGAAACCCGTTTTGTTAGAGTATAAGTCTTTGTTTTATGATGGAAAGGGACCATTAGGATGTACTAGCTTGATTGAGCATAAGATTCCTACAGGGGATGCTGCGCCAATCAAATTGGCACCGTATAGGATGCCGGAAGCGCTGAAGGGGGTAGTTCAGGAGCAAGTTGCTGATTTGTTAGCTAGAGACATTATTGAACCGTCAGATTCTCCATGGAGTAGTCCTATAGTGCTGGTAAAGAAGAAAAGGAGTGGAGATGCGCCACCTGATCAGCCAACTCAGTATCGACTGTGTTGTGATTTTAGAGCACTAAATGCTCTGACACGTAAGGATAGTTATCCTTTGCCATTAATACAAACCACTCTAGATTCGTTAGGGGGATGTAAGGTATTTTCTACTTTGGATTTGTTTGCTGGTTATATGCAGGTAAATGTGTCGAAGGAGGATCGTCCTAAAACCGCTTTTGTGTTACGAGACTCGTTATGGCAGTTCAAAAGGATGCCATTCGGGTTGACGTCTGCTCCGTTAACCTTCTCAAGGTTAATGGACAGTGTTCTGAGAGGATTAAAAAGAGCTGGAGTACTAGTTTATTTAGATGATGTAATAATTGCTACAAGGTCAATGGTAGATCATGCACAAAGATTGCGAGAGGTTTTTAAAAGGTTAAAACTAGCAAATCCGGTAATGCAACCGGAAAAGTGTATGTTTGCTAGAGGGAGTGTTGAATTTTTAGGACATACTATAGGTGAATTCGGAGTGAAACCGGATGCCAAAAAGATTGATGCAGTACTTAAGTATCCGATTCCAGCCAAATTAAAGGAGGTACGTAGTTTCTTGGGTCTTGTGAATTTTTATAGGAGATTCATTCCAAATTTCAGTGATAAAGCGAAACCACTTAGTAAGTTAACCCGTAAGGATGTAGATTTTGAATGGGGGGTTGAGTAACAGGCAGCTTTTGAAAATTTAAAGCAGGCGTTAGTTACGGAACCTGTTTTGCAATATCCACAATTTGATCAACCTTTTATTGTTACCAGTGACGCGTCTAAAACAGGAATTGGGGGTTTGTTATCTCAGAAAATTAATGGAGAGGAGCATCCGATTATTATTCTTATTATTCTCGTGCATTAAATAAAGCTGAGGAAAATTGCGGTGCTACAGAACGTGAACTATTAGCAGTAGTAAATTTAGTTAAGACCTGGAGACCATATTTATATGGGAGGCGATTCACTTTAGTCACAGATTGTGCTGCTTCAAAATGGAGTTTCTCTTTGAGAGATCCATCGTCAAGGTTATGCCGTTGGGGATTATTATTATCCGAGTTTGATTATGAAGTTGTACACAGGAAAGGATGTCAAAATTTACAAGCAGATATCTTATCAAGGATACATGCGGTCTGTGATCCGTTGTAGTCGCGAGATCTAGTGCGTCAAACGCAAGAGCTAGACGAATTTTGTAGAAATAAAATAGAGGAGGCAAAGTCAAATTCCAAGCCATTGTTTATTATAGACCAGGATGGATTGTTATATAAAAAGGCAGAAGATGGGCACAAGTTAGTTGTACCAAAAGGAATGGTTTTAGAAATTTTGGGTAAGAGTCATGATACTGTTTTTAGTATCCTTTTGGGAATACAAAAAACTGTTGAAAGTATTAAAAGTCGGTATTTTTGGCCGAACCTAGTAAAAGATACGGAAAATTATGTAAATAGTTGTCAGTCTTGCGCGTTGAGGAAGCCAGGGAACAGGAAGACAGCTCCGATGGAGATTTTTGAACTTGTTCGTAAACCCTTGGATTATGTAGCATTAGATATTGTTGGACCATTACCACCGACTAAACCAGGGAAGAAGTACATTTTAACATTATTGATCACCACTCTAGATGGATAGAAGCGGTGCCGTTAAAAGATCAAAGAGCAGAGACGGTATCTCATGCTTTTGTCACTCAAGTAATTGTACGGCATTGTGTGCCATTAAAATTACTTACTGACATGGGAACAAATTTTTTGAGTAGTTTGTTTAAAAATACTTGTAAAGTGTTAGGGATTAAGAAACTTCAGACAACACCGTTCAAACCATCTACTAATGGGTTGTTGGAAAGAAGACATTCTGTCATAGCTGCTATGTTATCGCACTATGTGGATAACCACAGCGCTGATTGGGATAATAACTTACCGTATGTTCTTATGGCGTTGAGGAATACAAAGAATGTAGCCACATGCGCCACTCCTTTCTACCCGATGCATGGAAGGGAGATGAACGTACCAAGTGGTGATGACTATAATTGTACATTGCAAACTGATTCATCGTGTGTAGATCTAGCAGAAAAGTTACAAGAGGCATTTAAATTAGCCACGGATTTGACTCAGAAGAGTCGTACGCGGAGTAAGCAGTATTATGATAAGGGTACTAAGACTGTAGAATTTGAACCAGGTGATAAGGTTTATGTTTATCATGAGGCTTTGAAGCATGCACCAGGGTCGAAATTTAGTAGATTTTGGTCGGGTCCACATGAAATATTACGTAAAATATCCAGTGTAGTGTATGAGGTTCAATTGGTTACGAGGAAGGTATTAATGTAAACAAGTTGAAGGCAGCTATGGATGAATTAAGGGATGAATTATAAAGAATTACGATCAAGTGGCAAGGTAGGTAGAGGAACAGTTACTCACTGAGGACGAGGAGATAGGAGACGTGGTTGGTGAATCTGAGGTTTGTGGTGAACCGCAATCTGAGCGGGAAGCCGCAAATGCATTATTGTGGAGATTTAGGCCTATATTTGCAAAAGATAGGTTAGATGGATTGAATATTAAGAAATCTACATTTAGTGACATAGATGAATCTGGGACCAGTGTGTCTGACATAGAGGAGGTACTGTCACCTATGAGCGTGTGCTCAGAGTCGGTACCTAGTCCTTCAAGTGATAGTTCAGGTAATTTAACAATGATTTATGATCCCCGAGATTTAGATTGGAGGCCAGATGTTTCCGTTAGGTTACCGGCCATTCCAGAGATGGATGAGGCCGAGGAGGATCAATTGAATGTAGAGCAAACGGGAAGGCATGGTTATAATACCAGGTCAAAAAGTAAAAGTTAATTCGATTAAGGTAAATAAATTCATGACGACAATTCCTTGTGTATTCAGCAGTTCCTTGGTAGGAGAGTGTAAAGATAAAAATATTTTCTTGACTGTAGAAGTAAATCTATGTATTGAAAGAATTATTTGTATTATTAAAGATTAATGGTTCTCAAGTGTAAATAGGAATAATAAATGATTGAGGAAAAATATGTAAATATTTGTAAAACTGGGTAGGCGCGTATATTAAAACGTTATATACTGAAGTTGTAATAGTTGACCAAAATAGGTCGTGAAACCATAATGGATATCATTGCGCAGCGAAGTTTAGAGTGTATTTAGTAAAACTAACATTGGAATTAACTACCCCTCGCATGGTGTAGGGTTGAGCTTTACGTTGACGTCGTGTTAATAGGGACTATTTCTATATTGCAGGATTTACCGGAGGAGCAGTGTGTGCAGATGGGGGCCATGTGTTGGAGTGCAAAGAGAGGCATTGTAGTCTGCTACCTACGGGGGTTTTATTTGTTAAGGAAAAGGACATAACGATTTCAGGGGATTATTGGACAGTAGCTAGCTCGTTGGACATTGAGTCTTACAATAACTTGGTCATAGCTCTCTCGAAACTTGTTCAGGATCTGGATATTAATTTATTGAAGCATAAACTTGAAATAACAAAAGGTGAAATTCTTAGAGTAAGGCAGGGAATAGCTCAATTAAGGAGCATGTTAAATCAAATCAGTGTTCTTATGGAATTTAGGGAGCTAGTCAGTACCACGGATAGCGGATCTCGTAAGAAAAGAGGGTTAATAGATTCAGTTGGAACAGGATTAAAGTATTTGTTTGGAACATTGGATGTAGATGACTTTAACGAATTAAATACAAAGATTGGTATTTTAGCCAAAGTGGACGAAGACATAGTTCACATGAATAAAAATCAGCTAACCTACGTAAAGGAATTACAAGATGGGTTGAGAGTTACGCAAGGGGATGTTCAAACCATTGTTAAATTAATGACTAACAATTTTGACAAAATTGCAAAAGTTATGGGAGAAGTTCGGGATAATATTATGGATTGAAATAGAACAATTGTATATCAGCATATCTTATATTCGGTATTAAGAAGTATGGAGTTTATTATTAAAAATGTACATACGGAATTGATCAAAATTCAAGGAGCATTAGATGAGGTATCGCAAGGTCATATTAGTTCAGTACTGATATCACCTTTTATATTAACGGAATTACTAACGGAATTGGTACGTAGGTTACCTGAAGGTTATTCACTTATAGCACCTATTGACATCAGCATGGTACATATATTCTATTCTACATGCAAAGGTTATGCAGTTGCATATAGTGACGGTATACAAATCATTTTTCAAGTTCCAATTCAGTCAGTAGACCGTCATTTTGTGTTGTACAAAATTTTAACATTTCCCGTTTACATGGAGACTATTGATAAGTATGTGAGCCTTGAGGGTGTGAGTGATTACTTGGCGGTGGCCAATGACCAACAGAGGTATGCAACGTTAACTGAGAGGGATTTGAAGAGCTGCACCAAAGGGAGGTTGGCAGTGTGTGATTTAGTCTTCCCTATCCGAGTACGGCGGGAGGAAAGCTGCGAAGCCTTGCTGTTCCAGGAGAGGGGACTCATTGTGCCGAAAGTGTGTCAACGTCGTCTGCTGTCTGGACCTATACCAACGGAATCCCACCGAGTACTTAACGGAGGGTTTTGGGTTTATTCAGTGCCAAGCGAGTTGCTTATTACATTAGACTGTGTTAATGAAGTAAGGAAAACGACAATCGCAATTTCTGGTGCTAATATTTTGCCAGGTACATCGAACTGTTATATATACTCTAGTAAGATACTATTGTTTCCTTATTACAGAGGTTCCATGTCATATGGGAACTTAACGGATAATTTATTGATACCGGAAGTGCCTTCATTATTGTCATCAAATGAGAAGCTAGTATTAGAACGTTATCATAATTCATCTGTTGTGAGTAATGATTTAGTGACACTAAATCAAATTATTAAAAATAGTTCAACAACGGGGGACAGCTTTGCAAACTTGAAAAAGGTACTACAGACAATTGGCCTTGAAATTGTGCGAGTAAAACGTGGTGTAATGAACACTTTCGCCAGAATTCAGTCAGTGCTTGGACTAATTGCCTTAATACTGTTAATAGTGGGAGTTTGGCAGAGGCGACGTTTGCGTGCATTATTCTGTTTGCTAGTCAGATGTTGCAGGCCAGAGGAAAGCAACAGCCCTCCAGTAAGATTGACCAGACTAGGGGTGGACGAGCTGGATGAAGCAGTGGAGAAAGAGGAAGCAGTTCCGAGTTTGGAGCAGGAGATATAGCAGTCAGCAGCGACACAAGACATTGGTGACCAGGCTGAGTGTACAAACTGGAGAGGACAACATTGCAGCGCAGACAAGAGGAACGACGCAGTGTATCACAGTGTTAAATGTGATCTATGGCTTTATGCTAACTCGAGTGCACATAATGTTCATTATGATATTGTTAGTGTGTAAGTGTAGCGTTTTAAATCGCTGTAATTTTGTATTGGGGTAATGAACTTTTTAACAGGAGAAAAGTTGTAAGTAGCTGTAGTGGTACATACATTTATGAAAGTATTATGGGTTTAGTTTACGTTTGTAACCTTATAAATATTAGGCAGCAATATGATCGGCTTATTCTTTTGAATGATTTGCAAAGGAAGGTAGGTGGACGATTGACCTTGAAGGTTAGTAGACTGATCAATGTTGTGTTCTTGACATAAATTGGTAATTGAGATGTTCGGGATTTTGTGGTTAATGAGGAAGTCATCATAAAGGAAATTTGGATCTGGGTTAGTATGACCGCACGGTGTAATTGTATTGTTCTGTGGAATAGGCTTGGTAATTATGGATCTTCCCTTGACCTTGGGTATACACATATAGCTTTGACCTTGAGTATATACTTAGGGTTCAAGTATTACGTAAGCACTATGGGGGGGGCGGGGGGTCTTTGATTTGCTTATTTTGGATGACATGGGGGGTAGGGGAGTCTAGATGATGATTACGTCATCGGTAGTTATTTTCTTTTTTACACGAATGGCAACCCACACATTGTCTTTGCTTGAAAACAAAACGCATTTTCGGGGATTCCCGCAAGTAATATGTACGTTTAGTGAACAGTGCGCGGTAATTCCCCTACTAGCGTTAGAACCGAGTAAGGGAATTACCGCGCGCTGTTCACTTGTCTAAATTTCCTCTATCAGTGTAATGTTTCGTTTGGATGCTATAGCGAGTAGACGTATTGTAAGCATAGTAAAGCAAGTTAACATTTGTGTTACCATTCATTCCATTAGCCAAAGTTTAATGTTTAAATAAGATGTCGTTTCAAATAGACAAATCCAAGTTATACCAAAAATTGTTTGAAAGTTTTAAAAAATATCATACAAGTACGAAAGTACAAAATGTACAAAAGTTAGTTAACGAAGTGTGGCGAAATTACAAATGACAAGCAAAATCCGACAAGGAACTAGATATTATTGTATCTAAGAAAATCGAAGAAGAATTGCAAGCGGCGACTAAGAGAATACCTACTAGAAATATTAGAAATCGCCAAAAAGTTTCTCTTTGCTAATTAGAAAATATTATGGCCTATCTTAAAGTATAGAGGTAATATTCATTATATAGATTTATTTCTTATAATTGATTCCGTCAATTGGTCACAAAATACAGGATGTTAGTTTTATACATACATATATATATATATATATATATATATATATATATATATATATATATATATATATATATATATATATATACCTACAGAAAACTATACTCTATTCAAATAGGTATTTAACAGAATGTAAACAATCTTTATATGTCTTTTTATTAAATACGTGGTTTAAAATTGTAAACTGTGTAAAATCTGTTGTAATTCATTTAAAAACTCAACAAATATTAAAATTGCTTTTCTGTAAGTACA
Source organism: Homalodisca vitripennis (assembly GCF_021130785.1). Lineage (NCBI taxonomy): Eukaryota > Metazoa > Arthropoda > Insecta > Hemiptera > Cicadellidae > Homalodisca > Homalodisca vitripennis. Next base: position 176,120 of record NW_025778731.1, read on the forward strand.
TAAAGGTGCGTACAGACATCGCGAGGCGTGCGCCGCGAATGGTTCGCACGTATACATGTGCCGTAGCATGCCTCAGGTTGATGTATGCGAGACGAACCATTCGCGGCGCAAGCCTCGCGATGTCTGTACGCATCTTTACAAATATCTGATTTTATACTTGCATATTTCAATAAAAACACATATCAAGATTGTTTACATTCTTTTAAATACCTACTTGAATAGAGTATAACACCCTGTATTTTGTGACCGGAACGAATTGCTCGTTTAAAGATATTAGATTTAAAGCCATAGGGTTTTGTATTTACCATATATATTGCCATACGTTGTATTTATGTAGCTTAATAAGAGAATCTTTAGCAGAACCCATAGAAAGTTTTTATTTTTAGGCAACCTGTAAACCTGCAGAAAAAACGCAAATTACACAGCCAGCTTCAAATATTAAAAAACAGGAAGAAGATGAAATAAAAACCGGTAATGAATCACAACAGCAATGCGAAATTAATAAAAATACGATAAACAGAGACCAAAACCTTCTCAGGAAGCTATGAAAAATAAGATTGCTCTACTCAAAAAAATCTGAATGCTTTGTATTCTGCCAGAGATACTATGCCAAGCCGTGCTGAAGTTGATAAACAGATCATTAAGTTGCGCGAGGAAAGAAAAACAGCAAAACAGTCTTTAAACAGGAAGATTCAAAACGCAGTTGTCCAGAAGAAACACAGGGATGGTATGAACAGAAAGTTAGAAGATATTTGTCATAAAAATCCAGAAATGATAAAAAGACTATCTCTGAGGGATTCAGTGGGACGTCCTGATCTTGAAAGCAATCAACCTTCATGGGATTTGACATTAGTCGCAGTGGGACATATCTTCGTTTGATTCCTAGAAAATCTAGTTCTGCAGAGGGACGAAGACATGTATCGACAGTCCCTTTAAGCTCATTCGGGCTCAAACTGATCACCACAAGAGCCACTTAGATAGCAAGTTCGCTGAAACATCAATCCATTATTTAGAGAACATAGCATCCATACTAGGACCAGATCAAGTATTTTTCATATCTCAAGATGATAAAGCTCGAGTCCCTATTGGCGTAACTGCGGCAAATAAGCAAGCACCTCTTCTAATCCACATGGAATATAGAATCAAATTGCCTGAGCACGATTGGGTAATCGCTGAGCGTCATAAAGTACAGTAATACCATCTGTTTATGCTGGTATCAAAATCACTTCCAATATGCTAGGACAACCGCAAGCCGTTGGATATTCTGGACCAACATACATCGCTATTCGAAGTGGAAAGCATAGTTCATCTACTGCTAATACTCATGCTCAGGATTTCGAGACGCTTCTCGAACTTGAAGAGTTTCGACCATTAGCTAAAACTGACCATGGACTAGTAAAACCAGTGGTAATCATGACGGTTGATGGAGGGCCAGATGAAAATCCACGTTATCAAAAAGTCATAGGGTTTGCTATACAACACTTTAAGCGACATGATCTCGATGCATTGTTTTTAGCTACCAATGCTCCCGGAAGAAGTGCGTATAACAGAGTAGAGCGCAGAATGGCTCCTCTTAGTCGGGAACTGGCTGGTTTAATATTGCCTCATGACCATTTTGGGTCTCATTTGGATGAACGTGGCGTTACAATTGATGAACATTTAGAAAGATCTAATTTCGAATTTGCAGGAAATGTATTAGCTGAAGTATGGAGTTCAATGGAAATTGATGGCTATAATGTTAATGCAAAATATGTTGGGGCAGGTGAACAAGATTTTCCTGATTTTCCAGACATTAAATGGTATTCAGAACATGTGCGTGAAAGCCAATACTTGCTCCAAATTGTAAAATGTAGAAATACAGAATGCTGTCGTCCAAGAAGTGGCCTATTTAGATTACTAGACAACAGGTTTCTTCCACCACCTGTAAAAGTAAAACAAACAGTTGATGACTTGGTTTTAGATGAAGGAGGGCAATTCCTTAATCTTCCAGTCAATTTAGCTCTACGCTTAAGTGCTTCACTCAAAGATTTCCTGCAAATGCCATACGATTATTTTTGTCCGACGGTACAATTGAGGCTATCAAGTAGAAAATGCAAAACGTATGGTCTTTATCATGCTTCCGTCAAGTCACTAAATCGTCACATCGAAAAGATCCATAAGAAAGTAAACACGCACACTGATAGGAAAGTTAGATCTGTAAGAGTCGCTGCTCGTCGTGCTAATGAACTGATGTGCATTATTCAAAATTTAGAGCACCATGATGTTGAATGGCTCGATGAGAATGACGTAGACATTCCAAAATCGGATGAAAGCGAGCAGACTCACAACACTGAGCAGCAATCGAAGCAATCCAATGTCATCGAAAACTTAGAATCATGGATTCGGGTTTCATGGACTGAAGACTGTTAATTTGAATTTAATATATGTACCAAAAATTTAAAATAAAGTTTGTTATGTTAGTAAGATATAATATTTTTGTCCTTTACTCTATGTTGAATACCGTTTCAGTAAAATATAATCTCTATCCTAAATCTATTTTCTTATTTTTCAAATTATAATTATAACGTTATAAAATTAAAAAAACAATACATTAATTGACAAATGTTTACGTAAGCATGGAGGGGGGGGTAAGAGCTTTGCTTACTTTTGCTGACAAGTGGATGGGGGGGTAAATAATTGCAATAAATCTGCTTACGTAATACTTGAACGGCCCCTTATAGGCTTGATAGACGTATAATTGGCAAGGTCTTGATCTACTCGGAGCCTACAATGCTGTTCCACGCAGAATGAGTGCTCATTCGTGCGTAGTTTGCAGCGCAGTTTCCGAAGGCTGATGCCTTGTTGGTAAGCGGGTTGCGTGCCTTTGATTGGGAGCCTGAGGTCGTGACGTGCATGTGGGGTAAGCAGAGCAGCCTACATTTATTTGATTCAGAGTCGGAACAGCATTAGAGTCGAGTTTTTTAAAAATAATGCACGACGGGTAATTGCTTACTACACATATATATTGATTAGCTGTAAGGTGCATGAGTTTGGTGCAAAGTAATAAATTTTCTCATTTATTACTTTATGTATTGTTATATGGTATCGTATCTATTGGATTAGCATGAGAATATTATTTTACTCTATTATACTTATGTTACAATAATTTATCTTGTTCACTGCCTTGCATGTTATAGGTTACTGGTGTTCTTATTATTATTATTCTATTTCTCACAGGACTGGTAGACATGGGTTCGTTTCTACATACATGAAAAAGCATTATGTTACCTTAGTGTGGGATGATCACCGAAGTCTTCACCCTGGTGACCCGGTCTATAACTATGACCTTGGTATACGCCGGGGTGGTTACACTGACAATCGCCGTGGTACCACTCGATACCAGAGACAATTAGATGGAATTAGTCTCTCTATTAACTGAAGCAAACTTGAAGTTGGGCGAGACAGTCAATGAGCTCAAAAGTAAAGTCAGAGAGCTGGAACAGTACTCTAGAAGAACCAATCTGGAAATCAGACACTATGAAGATCCTGCGTGACATCGGCACTGCCATCCAAACCAAGATGCAGAGAGATGTCTGGATTACCAACTACAAGAAGAACAAGGACCTTTTGGCCCGCAGTGTGTACAACGCCTTCCCGGACACCAGGGTGTATGTCAATGAACATCTGTCACCGGACAATAAGATCTTCTTGGTCTCACCATCCTCTCCAGACGCTGATGGCTCTATCTCAATAAGTCATTTAAATATTCGAAGTTTCAGACAACATTTCGATAGTTTTCTAGCAGAACTCAATAATGCAAAACAAAAAAATAGTAATAATTTAAAGTGAAGTATGGATCCTCAGCGAAGAATTAAGTTTTTACAAAATACCTGGTCATAACGTAATTGGCAAATGCAATAATCAATACATATCTGGAGGCGTTGTTTGTTATTATGACGAAGAGCTACCAGTTCAAGAGAAGGAAATAGACATGATAACGGGTGATTGTGTTTTGTTCGAGGTTAAATACAACAGAACTCGATGTAATGTGTTTGTTTTTTATAAACTACAATCATGTACAGTAAGTGCTTTTGTGGAAGAGCTGGAATCGCAATTATCTCTTTTAAAGTTAAATACTGTCTACGTAGGGGATGAAAATATAGATATTTTAAAACAATCACCTGATTCATTAAGTTATACTAGCTTATTAAGTAACATGGGGTTTGTATCAGTAATTAATTCTCCGACCAGAATATATATAAAACTTCTTCCACCTCCATCGATCACATTTTTCTAAAATTTAGGAATTTGAATATGTTTGAGACAGCAATTTTCGATCTTGGGTTAACTGACCGTTGTTTAGCTCTAACAATTTAGCTCAAAACAAGCTATAAACCAACTCCAATGTTTCAAAGACTGCATTTACAAAAAATGTTTTTAATTTTAATATGATCAATCAAGAATTAAAATATATAGACTGGAATAGTATAATTTACAAAGCAAATGTAAACATATCTTTTGAAAAGTTCATTAATATTTTGAGTGGTATATTAGACAGTAATAAATAGAAAAGAATGATTGTTAGGAGGTTAAGTAAAGCAAAGCTTATCAGTCCTTGGATTAATAGTAACATTTTAAACAATTAAACAAAAGGAAAAGACTATATCGTTCATTCAGAAGAAAAGTGTCACAACTCAAAATTTTTTTAAATGGGTTTTATTGGTTTAATAGTCTTGAAATAAGTTATTCTTTTCACTGCAAAAACGTCACAACTCAAACTCTGCTTGCTCCCACTAGAGTGCACTAGTGTCACTTTTCTTCTAGAACAGCGTTTCCCAAACGGTGGGTCGCGACCCACTAGTGGGTCGCGGGCGGAATTAAGGTGGGTCGCGGCGTGACTGTCACTCATAAGGCCATGTCACACTGCCGTGGCATCACGTCCGTCCATCCATAGTATGAACGTCCGCGTATGCCGCGACGGTCTCGAATCCCATCAAACTACCAGACACGCATCCGCGTCCGTGGCCAACGCCACGTATTTCTAGGAGGGTGGAAGCTCAGTACACAATAAAATGTCGTTACTCACCCTTATGATTGTAGTTCATATTGCAGCTATATGTGTCCTGAGTAACTCGTAAAAACTTTGTAGCTGTAGCACAAATAGTTTTTGAGTTGTGACGGTAATGTAAAACACAGGTTTCGGAAAATCGCTGTCAAAGTCTTTTTAACACTAATATTTACATTAAAATTGTTTAAAATTTTAATTTAGCACATCTAACCAGCAGCAAAACACCTTCTCTTTCCTTGTCTTTTTGTTTTTTTTTTCAATTCTTAGCTTCCTTCTTGCTCTTCTTACTTCCAGTGTTCCCAATTTTGCCTTTTTCTCCGAGTATCCCACTCTCAAGATGTCAAAATTTTCAATGAGATTCCTAATGGTTTTTTCGACAACATGTATTTGTGAGCGTGCCTTTTCAACCTTGGATCACATCAAGAATAAGTATAGAAACAGACTGGTGGACGTTGAAAGTGATTTACGCCTCAAAATATCTAATTTTAATCCTGACATTGAATTACTTGTTCAGTCAAAACAATGCCAGAAGTCACACTAGTATTATAGAAAAATTATTTGTAATCTTGAATAACCAATAAACTCTTTCTATGTTTTCAATACTAAGCTGTTTACATATTTATTTACATTTTACGTTTTTTTTCTATACACGTATATAAATATAAATAATGTGTATTTTATATTAATGTTATATATACATAATATACATATGTAGGGGAGAGTGGGGTAATTCTGCGCAGTGGGTAATAGTGCGCATCACTGTTTGAGACAAACGGACATAGTAATCCGATGTCTGATAAGTGCTGCACCTAGCGGTTGCTATGCGAACTACTAGACAACAACACCCGGCGCGCCACTGGCAGTTGTTAATGAGTGAGAGTGAAAGAAGTGTTTATCGTGATTTTCTTATAATTTTCTCTCATCAGGAAATAAGAAGGTAAGCCTACATCATTTCTCCAATCTAAATAATCTGTACATAGTCTTAAACTACGTTAATTTACGCGTGTTTCGGTATATGATTGGTCTTTAGATTAGTTCAGTTGCATATTTTAGGTTAGGTTTATTCGCACATGGTCGCAGTCGGGTAATGGTACGCGTTTGCGCGCATGATTCCCCCTCACACGCTTATATACAAAGGTTTGCCTAATCTTTGTTTTTCGTGGTTTTGTTCTCAGATGCCGAGAAATTACATTCGAAAGGGTGATCGCCTAAAGTACTCGCCAGATGACCTAAAAAATGCTTTGCGGGCTGTCAAAGAAGAGAAAAGGAAAATCAGAGAAGTCGGAAGAAGTTTCAACATTCCAGAGGCGACCTTACGAAAATACCTTGCCGTTCAGGAACCAATAGGCCTAAGAGACGTCAATCTTCGATTAGGTCGGAAAACTATTTTCCCGGCAGAGACGGAAGCTGAACTTAGTGAATTTGTTTTGCTGCTAAGTAGTCTTTTTTATGGTTTAACACCCAAAGAGCTTCGCCGAATTGCCTACAGATTTGCTGAAGACAATGGTCTTAAGCACTCTTTCAACAAAGAAACTTGTCTGGCAGGCAAAGACTGGTTATATAGCTACTTGAAACGCAACACAAACCTGAAGTTACGCCAGCCTGAAAACACAAGTCTTAACAGAATTTCAGCGTTCAATGAGCAAGAGGTTAAGATTTTTTTTGATAACTTGAAAGCAGTGATACATAAATTTGAAATAGACCCCCACCGTACGTACAATCAGGACGAAACCGGTATAACAACCGTCCAAAAGAAGTGCCCAAAAGTGTTGGCACTAAAGGGTGCTAAAAGAGTAGGTGGGGCTACTTCAGGGGAAAGGGGAAGAACAATCACAGCAGTTTTTTGTGTAAGTGCTGGTGGCCACTACATCCCACCAATGCTGATATATCCACGCAAAAGAATGACCCCCAACCTTCAAGTGAATGGACCACATGGTGCACTTTACTGCCTCTCTAACAACGGCTGGACAAACTCGGAGCTGTTTTTGGAGTGGCTAGCTCACTTTAAAAAACACTCACACCCTACACCCGAGGATCCTGTTCTTCTAATCCTGGACAATCACAACAGTCATATATCCATACCGGCCTACAAGTTTTGCAAAGACAGCAACATTCATATGATATCTTTGCCCCCTCACACGTCCCATCGGCTTCAGCCACTGGACCTGACTTTTTTCGGTCCATTGAAAAACGCCTTGTATAGAGAATATGATCTTCATCTAATGCGATCCGGTCATGAGAAGATAACCGAGTATGATGTTGCCGGACTCCTTAATCAAGCTTTTATAAAGGTAGCTACCATGTCTAATGCTGCGTCAGGCTTCCGTTCTGCTGGGATTTTCCCTTTCAACCCTGATAAGTTTTTTGACAACGGAATGGCTGAAATGCGCGACTTGCCTATCCCTCCAGTAGAAGGAGTTCCAGAGCATGAAATGCCTACACCAACTAGGATCACTGTTTGTCCAGAAAAAACACTCCCTTCCACAAGTCAAGTGTCAACACCATCAACTTTCGGAAGTCCTCAGTCAACTGCAATTGCACCAAGTCTTTTTGATGATCCGTTACCGTGCACATCGACCAAAGCTTCCAACTCCTTTCTGGCATACGCTCCTTTCTTGAGTTCAAATAAGAAGGTTTATAAGCCTGCAAATCAGAAAAAACCCAGGGAAAAACAACATTCAGAAATTCTAACTAGCACTCCAGTTAAAATAAAACTAGAAGCTAATGCAGAAAAGAAAAAACTAAAAGAAGAACTGAAAAAAAAGAGACTGACCAAAAAAAACCAGAAAGTTGTTCAAAGTTTAGCTTTGTCTCCTAAACTTAATAAAAGCAATGGGCCTACTGCCAGTAAGGTAAAAAAGACCAAAGTTAGGCCTTATCACAAACTAGAGAAAAGCGTTTGGGACACATCAGATGAATCAGACATAGACCCTTCAGCCATCTGCAATGATGACGAGTTTGACGATGTAGACAGAAGTGTAATCGATCTAGACGCAGTTGAGGGGGCGCCCAATGAGTTGTGTGGTTTTTGTGGAGATCATGGAAAAGACAGGGAACTGTGGTACAGATGTATATTGTGCGGAAAGTGGTATCACGCAGCATGCACAATGAAAGAATCAGCTAAAGACTTTATTTGCGAATTCTGTAAATACTAAAATAATTTTTATCCTCTTTGTTTAAAAAATTATCTCTTTCATATTAAAAATATCTCTTTGTAACCAAAAACATTTTATATAACCATTTTATACTTTATTCACTATAATGTTTTACTTACACACTGTATAATAAAGTGTTTACTATAAATGGTGACTTTTATTCCACATTCCGATATGTGCTCAAAACGCGCACCATTACCCAACCCACTGCGTACCATTACCCTACGTTCGGGCAATTGTGCGCTCTTGCATACTCTTAGAAAAATAAATGTACATAGTTTGCCTTAGGGTATTTTATTTTCAAAAAAACACCAGTGTATAGTATGATAACCACTTCAACTTTTGGTGTAACGGATGACACAAAATAAGCCATTAAAAAAATATGAAAAATATTTTCCCTTAGGTGCGCACAATTCCCCCACTCTCCCCTATATATAAAATCACGGGTGAGGGATGGGTCGCGAATGTGAAAAAACATTTGGAAGTGGGTCGCCAAACACAAAAGGTTGGGAACCACTGTTCTAGAACATTCTAGGTTATGTTTTTCTAGCAAAACTGACACATTTCAGTTGTGACTTGACTGTCTAGGAGTGAAGTGCTATAATTTCTCTGCAAAAGTGACACTTTTTGAGTTGTGCCTGTTTGGTTGTAATATTTTGTAAGTACATGTTTATATTGTTTACTAGAATAATGACAGATTTTGAGTTGTGTCACTTTTCCTTGAATATAGCTTTGACTTTCAATTTTGTTTGTCATCCACAAGTCCAAATTTTGAGATGTGTCACTTTTCCTTGAAAATCATTGTACTTTTTTCATTTTGTTATACCTCCACAGTGGCAGACTTTGAGATGTGTCATTACAACTCTGAACTTTTGCAAGAAACTAAATCACAATGTTATACCAACAGTGCAATATTTTGAGTTGTGACACTTGTATTGCGAAAATAGTTCATAATTTATTATAAATATTCCACTGTTAGTACTATTACGATTTATTTTCTTGTTAAACTATCAGTAAACAATATACATTTTATTCATAAATGAATGCCACATACAGACAAAATGCCTTGCCTGTGTGTGCCATTCATTTATGAACTTTTTTAGGTTACACATTTTTTTCTAGTGAAGGCATCACAACAGCCAGTTTAAGTCTCAGGAATGAGCAATAGAACATCCCTGATTTTAAAATTAGCCAAACAAAAAGGCAATTCTACAGACTATAGGCCTACTCCTCATTCACATAATAGTGTTGTATGTGGTAATGAGTGGACAGTGATTAATGAAGAGGAAATTCCAAATACAACCCCAAATAATGAGGTTCAAGCCATATTTCAAACTACAAATGAACTTTTAACTGAACACATTGAAACCCAGCCAATCTCAACGATCCTACAAACCCGGGAAGCTGAACCTGAAGACAAAACTCAGGGTTATGTTGATGTCATTCCTAAAGAATGTACTTCTAAAGAAGTTCACAGTGAAGAAAATCATAAACCTTCGACATCAAAACAGTGTGTTAGTGAATTTTCACAAAATACCAACAAAAGCAGGGAATGTGTGCCTAAAAAACTTAATTTGCCAACGACATCAGCTCAGTCTAACCAAGAAAATGTTCGACCCAAACGAAAGTGTAAAACCGATAACGAAGCTACTGGAGATCTTTTTTCAGATGACCCTAACAGTGAAAATGATTATGACGTGGATGATTCTGACGAGGATCCAAATTACGAGCCAAAAAATGACCTTAATTTCCCTAAAAAACAAACAATATCCAACAAAATATTTAACATACCTAGAAGAAACAAAGTTGTTGTAAATACTAAAGAAAAGGAGCCTGAGATCTTTGAAGAAAATGATAATGTTTTTGAATTCTTGGAACAAAATAACACTGATCTCCAAAAGAAAAAAGGAAAGAAAAGGTCACTAAACAAAGACAACTGGTTGAAATGTAAAGCAAAAAAGCTGAGAAATTCTGGAGAGGAATATAAATCATCATCTAAGTCCAGAAAACTAATTGAGAAAAAGGAAATAAAACCACCATGCAATGATAGATGTAGAATCCAGTGTAAAACCAAAATAAACCCTGATGAACGTCAAACAATTTTCAAAAACTATTGGGCACTTGGTGACCTTTCCCGCCAAAGAGATTTCATAGCATCACATATTCAGAACATACAACCAACTTACCAGTACAAGAGAGAGGGAAATAAGAGAAAACCAAACCAAGCCTTTTATTTTGATGTTGCTGATAAGCGAGTTCGTGTATGCAAAGATTTTTTCAGAAACACCCTAGGGATCAATGACAGACCAATTAGAACCGTTATTGATAAGAAAGACGCCTCAAGTGGCTTTGTTGCTGGTGATCTGAGGGGTAAACATGATAAGCATCAAACTGATCAAGACAAGTTAATAAATGAAGGCATCAGGCGTCATATAGAATCTATTCCTAAAATTGAGAGCCACTATCTACGGGCAAACACAACCAGAGAATTCATAGAAGGTGGTAAAACAATTAGTGATTTACATCGTGATTATGTTGAACATTGTAAAAGCTTGCAAAAACCTCATGGAAATTATAAAAAGTATTACGATATATTCACCAAAGAGTATAATATTTCTTTTTTTGTTCCAAAAAAAGACCTTTGTGAGCTGTGCCATGCATATGAGACAGCTGAAGGTGAGAGAAAGACCAGTTTGCAAGAGGAATATGAAAAGCATATTATGGAAAAAGATCTATCTCGATTGAAAAAAAATTCTGACAAAGACTCAGTGAGTGTCAACACCATTGTTGCCTGTTATGACCTTCAAGCTGTATTACAGTGTCCAAAGGGGGAAGTGTCCCTAATGTATTATAAATCTAAATTAAATATGCTAAACCTGACTGTCTGTGAGCTGAAAAATGATGCCGTATTCTGCTATACTTGGCATGAAGGCGAAGGAGCCAGAGGCTCGTGCGAAATTGGAACATGCATTTACAAATACCTCAGTGAAAAAGTTAAAAATTGCGAAAACGATATTGAAATTATATTTTACTCTGATAATTGCAGCGGCCAACAGAAAAACAAGTATTTGTTTTCTATGTACTTATATGCAGTGGACAAACTGCTAATTAAGTCTATAACTCACAATTTCCTAATAAAAGGGCATAGTCAAAACGAGGGGGACAATGTACATGCAATGATTGAGAAGCAGATTAAGAAATGTCTGAAGTCTGGACCAATTTACCACCCGGCTCAATACATTTCATTGATCAAAACTGCAAAAAAAACTGGGAATCCGTATAAAGTCAATGAACTAAGTCATGAAGATTTCTTGGATTTTAAAGACCTATGGGCAAACATTGGATGTAACTCTACAGTTAATGTGTCAGGTAAGCTGCTTACTGTTATAATATAATTTAGACACTTTTATGAAACGAGAGTTATAAAATAATTCTAGTGATGAGCAGACCAATAAAGGGATTTCATCTATTATTTCACTGCAAAAACAATCTCAACCGGTTCAAACATAGTTTAACCCTACTCAGCCTTTACCATGTGAAACCAATAATTTAACTTTAATACTTTTTACACAATTTTTAAGAATCTTTTAACTTACTATCTTCTTTTACGTTTTTAAACCATCTTTCCTTTTCATATTTAATCTGAAAAATGTATGTTAAAGAGTAGTTATTTATGGCACATAGATATGCAATCAAGATGGAAGAATTGCATTTTCTTACGTTTTAAATATTTTTTCTAAACGCATATTTAACTACTTCGAACGGATTATTTTTAATTTCCTACACTTTGTTAACATACTAAAACTTTTAAATCCAACTTTTTATCCTATTCTATCTAAAAAGATAATAATTAAACATTTTACAGTTATCTTTTCATTTCAGGATGTACTGTTGCAATGAATGACATCAAAATAATTAAAGTTGAGAAAGATTCTCCCTTTAAAATCAAGTACAAGACAACTTATGATGACACAGTTGACTTTCAAGAAATTTTCATCCAGCAGATTGATATTGAAGAAAACGAGGATTTATTCGGAGACAACAAGAAGAGTCACACTAAGAAGAAAACCAGAAGTTCAAAGAAGAAACAACAGGTTTTTCCTGTGCATTGTTCAGATGTTGCTTTAAAAAAATTATACGAGCAAAGACTGGGAATTTCAGTTAACAAGAAAAAAGACTTACAATACTTACTTGAAAAACTTGTTATTCCAAGTTGCTATGCACCATTTTATAACTCACTTTAAATTTTTGCAGTAACGTTTGTGTTTAGCAACAATGTTATGTTTGTGTTAATGATTTTTATTTCCATTAGAAAATACTTCTTTAAATATTAAAAAGTGCTGCATTAGTTACTTTATATAAGACCAAACTATTGGTAGTAACTAGTGGTAGTAAATGAATGTATTTTGTTATTAATATTTGAAAACACTATTTTTCTAAACATCTAAAATAGGTCCAATGATGTTTGGAGGTTTAGTTCTAAGTAACTAACTGATTTTTTTGTTTCAATTAAAGTTAACTGTCATTAAAAACCCGTTGACTTATTTTTGTGTCATTACCATCTTCAAAGTTAACCTTTTAATGAAAAGCGGTTTTACAGGAAAATTGACACAACTCAAATTAAATTAATAAATAATTAAAAAAATAATAAACACAAACTTCATGGTTTATATTAAGCTAATTTAAATGCCCTATATTTAACTGATATAAATAATAAAATGACTTTTGGATTAAAGGTTGCAGTTCTGTTAAACGAAAAACTAATTACAAAAAGCACAATTTTCAAATCGCTCTCCTGTAAAATTTACTTTTTTTGAGTTGTGTCACTTTTCTTCTGAATGAACGATATGGTATATTGAAAAAAGGCTTTATGATGAACATTTCAAGGATTATTTTAACAGGTTTAGTAACAAATTAAAAAGTGATATTGACGAAGCCAAAAATGTGTATTATTAATATCTAATTCACAATAATTGTAACAGCGATGTAAGCCAGCAATGGAAAATAGTAAATAGTATAACTGGTAACGTAGTTAAAAATGGATTAAACAAAATCATTCTAGAAGATGGAAATCTCGAAGAAGACCCAAAATTAATATCAGAAAAGTTAAATTCATTTCTTGTTGGGTTATCAAAAAATGATGATATTTCACATATCAGTCTATGGAAACCTTCCTCCATACGGATAGGTTCGTTATTCATCGGTAAAACCGATCCACACGAGACTTGAAGCATTATTCATGGTCTAAAAAAGAAATCAACTGGATTCGATAACATATGTTATGAATCGTTCTACTCCAAATTGGAAGTCAGTCTGGAAATTAGACAGACATCTGGGAGGCTTTAGGGCATTGGCCTTTTTAACATTTCTTCCCAGGGTAATAAAGAGCGTCTGGGAATGCAGACAGGATTAGTTTGGATTAGGCATTAACTTAGTTAGAAAACACATGTAGCCAAGATTCCCAGGGAGTACGACACCACACGTGGAAAGGTCACATGCAGCTAAAAATAACATTCGAAAAACCAGTGTCCGGGATGTCGGCTCACCACTAATGGCCCGGCTGTGGGAAACCAGTTCCGTCCTTGGAGGTCACACGTGTAGACCCAAAATATCCACTGGCCAATCAGGGCTCAGAACCCCTGGGGTGCGGCACGGTAGGGGAGGCTCCGCCTCCTCTGGAAAGGGGAACCACCACCACAGTATATAAACCCAAACTTAGTCAAAATTAGTATCTTTCTATCTTCTCATCTCTTATCTCGTCATCTCAGTCTCGCATCAGCGCATTCGAGTCGGGGTCCAGTCCTGTACGAGTTCTGCCCGGTGTCATTCTCCGTGCTGCCATGTCTTTGTTGGCCCTATTGATCATGGTGCTGGATAAGTCACGCTATCCCTCAGCTATATAATGTATCTGGTAGTCTCCAGTAATAATCAGCCTTGTAAGAACAAGTGTTCAATGTATAAATATCATATAGATGTTTTGAGTCAATAAACATATATTCAATACTCAAGCACTTAAGGTTGCCCATTATTTGCTATCCTGACATGTGGAGTACACCCCAGCCATGCTTAACACATATTACAGCATGTAACTAAACAAATAGCTGAAAACGTCGTTGTTCTTATTAGTAAATTAATAAATCTCAGTTTTAGACTTGGGAGTGTTCCCGGAAATATGTAAAAGGAGTATTGTTTTTTTATTATCCAAAAAGCCTAATTTGTTCAATATAGATAATATAAGCTTAGGTTTAGTATTTTCCAAGATTCTTGAAAAATGCACGAAAAAAGATTAATAAGTTACCTTGGTGGATTTAATTTTGAAAATCAAAATCAATTTGGGTTTACAAAATGCAAATCTACGGAAGACGCGTCAATCGGTTTTGTAAATAAAATACATCCAAGCTTGAACAATAAGTGTAAAACGTCTGCCCTTTTCATAGATTTCAAAAAAGCCTTTGATCTTGTAGATCATGATGTGGTGTCGCTAAAAACGGAATCTTTAGGAATTAGGGAAGTAGCGTTAAATTGGTTTAGCAGTTTTTTTAAAAGGTAGAATCCAGCAAGTAAAAGTTGGTACTGAACTTAGTAGTTTTTTAGTAGTACTAAGTGGTGTTCCTCAGGGGTGTATTTTATCAGAAAATTATTTTTTTGTATTTATAAACGATCTGTTAAACACTCCATTTTTTGGAAAAATTTATGCTTTTCCCGATGATTTGGGTTACATTTATTCTAACAAAATGGTTGTTAATGTAAACAAAACGAAATATATAAATTTTGACAGTATAGATTTTACTTTCGATAGACCATTTAGCAACCATTTTAGACACTATGGAAAAGCTCTCAAAACACTTTTCTTTACAACAACTATCCTCAAATTTCAAATGTTTTAGAGGATGTTTTAAATTAAAACTGAGGCGTTTAGCCTCAATAATATGGCATAAATGCCATCGAATGTACAATATTTTTTGTTAATCCTACAGGAGTATACAAAAACAAATTAGAAGGTTTTTCGACCCACTTAACCCCGTGAGTTTTAACCACTTTAATGAGTTATGTGATAAAATTTGGAAAGAAGACTAAGGATTTTTAACAATTAATCCAACTTTGAAGTCTAAAAATGGTAAATATTTGAATAAATGTTCTAATATGAACGTGTGATAATCTCGTTTACATGTTTTACGTTCACATTTTTACGTTCCACGTTTACGTTCTCGTTCCAAAATTTTCTAAATAAAGGGCGAATGTAACTTCAGAAGTAGCAAAAAAACTTCATCAAATCGAAAATAAATTAATCAAAGGATTTAAGGAACGGATTAGAATTTATGAAAAAAAACAAGAATTTATTCAAAAAATTAATCAATGAAAAGAAAGCAATTATTACATTTTTTTAAATAAAAGACTAACCAAGTTTATTTATAAGTTGTTAGATGTAAGATTTTGTTTAGTTTTAAGATTTGTTCTCAGTTATTTCTAATTTCATAGGTTAATTTTAAGTAATTAAGATTTTCATGTTACATAATATAGGCCTAAGACCACTATTAGTTAAGACACAACATAATATCATCATTTCATGCAAACACATTCCAAAACAATATTAATTATAAGAAAACATGTACCTAAATAAGAAGATTCAAAAATAATTATAATATTAACTAGCCTATCCAATTTCAACATGGCCTAACCATAATTGAATTTTAATCCTAGACCTGACACAATGACAAATAGATTAGATTTATTTAGTTTCTTATAATATTATGTAATATAGCTCTGAACATCACCAAAATATGTTAAAAATCACTTATTAGACATTAAATACGTTTTCGTTGTCTATCTTATGTTGTAATCAATTGTATTCGTTTCTGGTATTTAGTGTCACTCATCTATCCAGTTTGTTATTTTCATTAAGTATCTAGCTTTTACTATACAATCTTGTTAATATTACTTATTATATATTTATCCATAATCTAATTGTAGTCATGATGGCTTTTATTTTATTATTGCAGACAGCCATCTGCAATCTGTGTTTAGTTTTGTAATTGGCGTATTGCCGTGAATAAATAAATAAATAAATAAATACCATTATCCTGCAGTTAATTATAAACAAACATAATTTAGAGCCTAGTTTAACAATATTTGTCAATACCAGAATAATAGTACATTTAATAGCGAAAAGGACCCAGGATATAGATAATTACCACCCAAGATCATAAAAATCATCTACAAAAGGATTTTTGAATATAATTTCTTTCAATGCTCGGGATAACCTAACAGGGAGCAATCGACAGTAGAGGTTTGGTGTAATAATAGCAGCCATCTTGGACAGTGACCACTGACCTATCTCAAGTAACATCCTACCGCCAAAATAAATGTTCTTTCAAATCAAACACTTGCCCATGCATTAAAATAAGACTTCTTATATAATATATTTAATAATCTCTAGATTTAAGAACAAAACAAATTATACTTTTCTATAGTAGATTTTTGTAAGGAATACTAATTTAATAATGCCCACACACACCCACAATATAATAATTTAGAACCTTAGCATAAGTATATTTAAGCACTTGTACGACAGGAGAAGCCAGTAACTATTACCAAACAATGCTTATATATTAAAAAAAAAAAAACTTGTCCGAATACCTAAAGATCGTTTCTTTTAATATAATCCGATATATTTCTAAATTATTATTTTTAATTTTAAGAGCAATAAAGGAACATTTAAATCAAATTCTAAAACCTCAAACCCAAAACCCTTCTTCCTCACTCTGACCAATAAGAAAAATTCCTCAGTTCGCCATTGTTAACTGACCACTCTGATTGGCCAGCAGTGATCTAAACAGCTTCACACGGACCCAAGCCATCTTGTTAGCATCTTTAACCAGTCTCCTCGAGGTCTTGAGACAAGACAGACCTCCGTGTACTGACTACTACATTTTTTTAAATTTATCATAAAAACCTTCAATTTAACCAGTAAAATATCAAATTACACAGTACACTTACCTGAGCTTCGAGAATATTCCTTTTATATTTCACAAAGGGAATTAGTTGAGTGAGAACATTGAACACCATATCATAATTGACACCAAGCAGTGTATTATACTTGGTACTTTTCACTCTCATATTCGTCGCTTCATCTGCCAGAACTGACATCCAGCATCAAGAGAAGTATTTCAAATAGAACTTCAAGAACTTCAGCACATAGAACATCCAGATCTTCACTCTCATCATTTCACCAAACTACCCACCAGGATGGAGCCCGTCTTCTAGACACTCGTCAAGGGTACCCTTCATCACAACCCAGCTATCCAATCGCTCAATAAAGGAGAAAACTGGTCAGAGATTTAATTTATATTCCAATATAAACATTTATTTCAAAGATCACTGTACAAACCCAATCAAATGAACTTAAAATTGTACTAAATTTCCTTTAAAAGCTCATAAAATACTTTAATATCAATTTTCTGTCATAACATTCTTTTTTACTTACAATTAATATCAATTTCTTTCTTTCAATATTTTAATCTTCCAAACAATAACTGTCATGATAAATAATTTAATATATGGCTGTCTTTTCTTTTAAATTGTCTTTGTCAGATGAAAGAACCTACCCCTAGATAAGAGCAGAACAATTGTATTTTTAATAGAGCATTCATTATATTTTTAAAAGAACCCTGAGAATTATTAATAAAAGAATTGTAAAAGAAATTAATAATTATAGTTCATTAAAAAGTTTGTAATACAGATTTGTAAACAAGAATTTATTTATTTTCTCAACCACCCTTTTTCTTTTCATTTAAGATATAATAATAAATTGACACCACAACGTGAGAGAATTTTAATACAATTAAGGATTTTATTTCGAACAAACTTGATGAAATGATTGAAAAACCTGATGGAATTAAATATTTAAAACGAATTTTACCAGCAATAAGTTTATCTATTATGATTGAAGGTAGTCGACTTTTAAATGATTTTAACAACAATTTACCTTTCGAATTGCACGTTCCATGCTTAATTATCTAGGACTTGGCACGAAGCTTGAAAAAAATGATAATAGGAGATTCTGGTATAAATAAATTAGATCAAGCTGCAATGGAACACGATATTTTTTATGCAACACATAGAGACACACATTCTACGCATATTGCAGATAAAATTTTACAAGATAAGGCAATGGATAGATTTTTGTCCAAAGATGCTGGTTTAGGTGAAAGATTTGTTGCACTTCCAACAGCTGGAGCAATGTTTTTTAAAAGAAAATTAGGAATGCGCATCAAAGAGAATTTGAAATTTTAGCTATATAAATGGAGACGAACTTAAGTTTCAGCGAAATCAAAAAGATAAGATAAAATCTGCTTTTAACCTCCTCAGACCCATGCAACAATGAGTGAAAATAAAGGGTGGTCCAACTAAAATGCACGAGGTAAATTATAAATAAAACAAAGAGTTTTCAGAGAATTATCTTAATATATTTTATTATGATATAAGGATAACACGGCCATTAAATTTCTCGCGCAAAAGAGCCATTGTTTCGTTGGATGTGTGGCAAGTGGCACCATCCTGTTGGAACCACATATCGTCCAGGTCCCTATCCTCAATTTCTGGCCACAAGAAGTCCGTTATCATCTCACGATAGCGAACACCATTCACGGTAACTGCTTGGCCGACCTCATTATCGAAGAAGTACGGCCCGATAACGCCGCCAGCCCATAAACCGCACCAAAACAGTCACTCTTTCTGGATACATGGCTTTTCAACAATCACTCGTGGATTATCATTTTCCCAAATGCGGCAATTCTGCTTGTTTACGAATCCACTGAGGTGAAAGTGTACCTCGTAGCTGAAGATAATTTTCTTTGAAAAATCACCATTGACTTCTATCTGTTTAACCAACCATTCGGCATATTGACGACGCTTGAAATGGTCAGTAGGCTTCAGATCTTGAGTTCATTGAACCGTGTAAGCGTGTAAATTCAAATCTTTATGCAATATTCGCATCAGTGATGTTCGTGAGATGTTCAATTGTTGCGCACGACGATGAGTCGAGGTTAACGGCTCTTCTGCCACACTATCGCGAACAACACCAATGTTTTCCGCAGAACGAACTGGGCGAGCACGCACAGGTTTTCACATTTCCCACTGATCCGGTTTAATTAAATTTGCGCACAATTCTCCCGATTGTGGACACATTTGGTCGATTATGGTGACCAAAAAATCACGAAGTGCTCAACATGCATTTTGATTTGAACGTCCATTTTCGTAAAATGCTTCAACAATCTTAAAGCGCTGCTTAATGGTATACCCCTCCATGGTTGAATTTGTCGAACACTGAAACAAAAAGATGTCAAATTAAGTTCTTCAAAATACTTGACGTTAAGGTGTGACTAACAATTATCATCGTGCATTATGGATGGATCACCCATTAGCATCAGAACGACCCAAAATAAATTTATCAGAATTATTAAAAAAAGGATACAGGGAAAGCAGCTTCCTTTGTATATTAATAAAAAAAAAATATACCAATACAGCATTTATTTGTTTTCAAAACTCTGAAACTGTTTTATATATTAAGTGGTAACAGAGGATCAGTACAGATATTTCAAGGAACAAGAAGCATCAACAACTTTTTAAAACGCCTAAAGTAAACAAATCAATTTTTAGACAATCGTATCTCTATTTGGGGCCAAAATATTTTAATGAATTACCAATGGACATTAAGGAAATTTCTAATTCAAATGAGTTTTGTGCAAGGTAAGAGCTGGGCTATTTACTAAAAGCGATATTTACTAAAAATATCAGTAAAACTGTAGGAGCTAGAACGTTTCCTCAGTAGTACTACTATATCACCTTCCCTTGGGAGTGGATGAAAGTTTTCACATGAATACTTTGACAGAGCAAAATTTTGACTATTCTAAAAGCCAGTCAGAAATGAGAAAACAATTAACTCAACTACAGAAAAAAAAAATGTGAGCTGAATGGGATAGGAATATTGGTGGATACATCGTTAATAGAAGAAGAGCAGGATTCATATGCAAATAAACTTCAACAAAACCTGATTTGAAATTCTCAGTCAAACAGTCCTAATAATTCACATGTTCAAACATCTAAGAAATCCGATAACATTTTGATTTCGGCTGACGCCATTAATCCAGCAGCCGATAAACATACAAGGGACGGCCATTTTTCAATGACAAACACTGCAAACACAAACTGCAAGCAGAGGATATACCGCGAGACCAAGGAACAAATCGAACTTGAAGGGAAAAACATATTATCATTAGCATCTTGTTTCTTCTGTGCAACTTTCGGAAGCGACTTCTCCGTGCAATTCAAAATCTAGAACGATCGACAGGCGAACCACTGCCGGGCAAAGTCGAATTGAGGTTAGAAATAGGAAACGTAACACCATAGACAATTTAATAGAAATTCCTCTGGTTTAATCATTGGACGGAGTAGTAGTGACTAAACATTGAAGGTTGTTGAAAAACTCAGACACCTGTTTGTATCAAGAACATCAGAAAGTTTTAAGAGTGATTCTTTGAAGCAGTACCTAAATAAGAAAGCTCAAGGCAACTAACGCCAAAGGGAAGCTAAGTATATAGCCTATAGAAACTTTCGAGATTTCGATATGGAGAGTTTTATTGATCTTGCATCAAACACTAACTGGGACGAGATTAAAGAATTAAAGTGTATTAATGAAATGACCGATAAACTGACAAAAGTTATAATAAATATCTTTGACATATGTGTTCCGTTAGTTAGAAAGCGTGTCACTAAAGATAGAGCACCATGGCGTGACGATTACATAAAAAGACTAACCGTAATGAAAAATAAATTGAGGAACGATTATGTAAAAACAAAATGCCCCACCATTAAGCAATCTTATTGCAAATTGAGAAATAATTTAAACAATGCCATAATGCTTGCAAAGAAAAATTATTTCAAAAAAAATTTAGATCTGAAAAATCCTAAAGCTTTCTGGAAGGCGATGCGAAGAGAAGGAGCGATGAATACTGGTCAAGATAATACGAATACCTGCAAAATAACTCCAGATGTATTGAACACTTACTTTGCTCAAATGGGTGCAGGAAACACCTCAAGTACAGATATGCTTAATTTTTATAAAAATAACTCACACAGTGAAACCAGGAGTGATTTTAAATTTAGGCAAGTGAGTGAGTATGAAATAAGACAAGTAATAAACAGCATTTCTTCATCAGCTTTCGGAGTAGATGGTATATCCATCCATATGGTGAAAGGCTTAAGTCCATATTGTTCTGGAGTAATTACTCACCTTATCAATAAATCACTGATGGATGGTTGTTATCCGACGGCATGGAAGAAAAGCGTCGTGGTTTCCGCTCCCCAAGGTACCAAATGCTTCTACTGCCTCTCAGTTTAGACCTATTTCTTTACTCCCAACTATATCAAAGGTGATGGAAAAGTTCGTGACAGAACAAATTATTTCATATATTGAAAATGAGAAAATCGTGTCCGAAACACAGTCAGGATTCAGGAGAGGCTTCAGCACTTGCTCTGCACTTTTAAATATGGTCGATGAAGTCTGCAGGGCCAGAAATAACAAAATGTGCAGTGTCGTAGCTGCCCTGGACTACAGACAAGCCTTTGATTCGGTAAATCATGATGTCTTACTAGCAAAGTTGAAGTTTTACGGGTTCGATGATTTGTCTCTGAGGTGGTTATCATCGTATTTGAGAGGCAGGTCTCAAGTGACAAAGGTTGATGGTCGGTTTTCAGAATGGTTACCTAAAGCTGTAGGAGTTCCCCAGGGGAGTTGTTTGGGGCCAATTCTGTTTATTTTGTATGTTGCAGGTTTGGACAGCCAGTTAAATTTCTGTTCATTGCATGCCTATGCAGATGATTGTCAACTCTTGCTATCTTACCATCTTTCAGAGGCAAACGAGGCTTGTATTCAGCTGAGAAATGATTTGTTAGCAGTTAGTAAATGGTCAGAAGATCACGGTCTCAGGCTGAACCCTGAAAAGTGCTCGGTCATGCATTTTGGTAAACAGACCTTAAATGCTGATATGGGAAATATTTCGCTCAATATTGTTGATTTATTAAGGTGTGATAGGCTGAAGATTCTTGGAGTCAGCATAGACTCGGAGCTTACTTTCAATAGCCAGATTGAGTTGATACATCGTAGAGTTATGTGCAAACTTAGGATGCTTTACAGGCTGAAGAATATTCTTCCCGAGGCTGCAAAGTTGCAACTTGTGCAGGCCCTTATTTTCCCTATAATTGAATATTCACTTCCCGTGTTTGGTTACAGCTTGAGTCAGGAACAACTTACAATTCTTCATAGGCTCCAAAACTGTGCAGTAAGGTTTGTTTACAATATTCGTAAATTTGACCATATTACAAGTTACCGCCGGAAAGCAAGTGTGTTAACTATTAAGGAGATTTGTTAACAAACTGTCACCATAGTCCACAAGGTTCTTGACACTGGTAGACCTGCGTACCTGAACTAAAGATTGATGTTGCGGTCGGCGGTCAGGGAACGTCATACTCGGCAGGACGCCATGCTGCAACTGCCGAGGGTTCACCTGGAGAGGGGCAAGAGGGGATTCTCGTACTTTGGACCCAAGGAATACAATTCCCTACCACCTGCTGTTAAAACCCTACCCTTAAGTAGTTTTAAAAGGAAGTTAAAAGAAATTAACTTAAGTTATTAGGTAGCCACTTATGTATACTTTATTTTATGCTGTTTCAGCTTATTATGTAATTGACCTGAGTTAATTTGAAAAGCAGTTTGTAAATACTGAAATTCGCTTGAAAATAAAGTCATTATTTATTTATTTTAACTATGAAATAACTAAGTTAAAAAATAGGCGACCTGGTTAAAGCTCCTACAAGGTAGGTGTACCTACATTTATGGAAAAAGATCTTTTCTGTTGACTTTTGGCCTTTGAGAGCCTTTGTTAATCGCTTTCTGTTTCACCAGAAAACCCCTCTATTAGAAGTGACTCTTCTTTTTTTGGAGCAGGACCAATGTATGATACCTAAGACTTAAGTAAGTGAAACTCAGTGTAGGCCTAGGTATAGTTTGAGTATATTAGACCAGGAAACACTCGTAATTGGTAGTTGCACATTTTAACATTCAGTCAATTAAAAATAAATTTAATACTCTGGAGGTATTTCTAAATAACAAGTGCGATATACTATGCATTAATTAACATTGATGTGCTCATGATGAACTGCACACATATACACCTGTAGGATATATATTAGCTGCAAACTACTGCAGAAATGTGCCCTATGGGAGTGTGGCTATTTTTGTGATAGACTAGTTTACGAGAAAGCGCATTTATTAGTGCGAACACATGATAAAATCCGACATCATATCACAAGTGCCAGAATGGGGGCAACTATTCAGTATGTAAACGTCCTTGTACACGTGTGTAAATAAGTTCACCTCATACCCTAAAAGATGTCCAGAATCTATGTAGGGGACAAGGAGTGTAGATACATCTAAGCGCGAACTGGGTCGGGAAAGTGCATACGGAATTCTTCAATGATGTTTAGCATAGATTTTCCTATGTGCGCGCACTAAGACGTCAGAGTCTCATGACTTGATGATCCGTACCTCCACTGTCCTAAAGTAAGGTCGGAAACAGATTTGTAGGACATCCCGATATACCGTAACGATGAGTCATCCGCTTTATCCGTTTATATTTAAATAAACCCGACAACTAATTGAAAAATTGTGTGAAGCTGCATAAAAATTAATAAATGTATAGATTACGTATAGCCTTTCTATTCAGGACTGTCCGACTCAGTTTCAAGCTAGCTGTTTTCCAGCACGAATCCTTTTCTGTAGCAAAAGCCCTAATGCCTCCTTTGAAGTGATGTAATCTCTAAATATGTTTCGTACACCCACTACCCGATTTACTAGTTTTCCGCTGGCTAACAGTTGAGCGAATCACAGTGCTTGCATTTATTTTTTTTTATATATAAGGGCATAAGACACGCAGGTTATCAATGCCCGTAGGTTTAACGGACACCTACACTTTAAAAATATGGTGTCACGTTATCAGTGCAAGGAATAAATAGCGGATCGCTGTGTCAAAGAAAATTATCACATTGAGACAATAAGAAAAACAACAACAGTGAACGGAGGACTAAAACTAAATAACAAAATTAACCGAGAGGCTGTAAAGGGGCCCGATAGTTAAAATATGTCAGATAAATAATAACTATAATAAATATAACAAAATCTAATGCTAAAACCAGGTAAGTTAGTGAAGGTAAGGTTGTAAAGGGACCCACCCCTCACTAATAACAAATAAATAGAAGGACAAAAGTGCCCGTCTCCTTACATGACACATACATATTAAGATAGTGGTATCTCTCACCTCACATAAATTTTTAACTGTAAAGGGGTTTACCCTTGATTAAAACTCAGAAAGTTTCCTAACGAAATTTAAAAGATTGCACTTAGGCGGTGCTGGTTAAAAGCCTTAAAACTAAATAACAACTCAGGGGTGAACTGTAAAAGGGCTCACCCCTGCCAAACAATAGCGGTTACAGTGTTTACTAAAACTAATCAGGTACTAATAGGACTCATATTCTGGACATTAATTTGGTGCTCTCCAGAAAACTAAAGAGCTTTGTTAAAACATCTTTGTCACCAAGCAAATCATCTAACCGGCCTGGCAAATGATGTGCTCTCCTCTGCCCGGCGTAGAGGCGGCAGTCTATCAACACGTGGCTGACGTCTAACGCCATGTTATACTCCGCACACTGCGGTGGATCACCACGACTCATTAGGAAACTGTGAGAGAGGCGAGTGTGTCCGATACGGAATCGACACAGTACAACCTCCTCTCTACGGTTAGTGCGGTAAGCAGTTGACCAAGGCTTTACTGTGTATTTAATCTGCCGAAGTTTGTTATTGGTCACTTGATCCCACGATACATTCCACTGATGTTGTAGTCGTGACTTTACAATCGGCTTTAGATCGGACGCGATTGATCGCCTAGTACATGGAGTCAGAGAGATTGCCTCCTTTGCTGCCCTATCTGCGATCTCGTTACCAGGTATTCCGGTATGTCCAGGTACCCATAGTAACGTAATTTCGATACCCCGCGACATCATCTCGCTCAAAGCGTAGCGGATCTTACGAACCAGGACATGTTTGGAGTACATGTCCTTGATAGCCAGCAGACCGAGTCCGAGCACACTACCACCCTATTTGTTCTTAGACATACAATATTTAAAGATTTCAAGATAGCAGTTAGTTCTGCTGTGTATATTGAAGATTCAGGAGTGAGGCAGAATTTGTACTCTCTATTGGAAGTGACAAAGGCACAACCCGTTCCTGCCTCACTCTTTGAGCCATCCGTGTAGATGACATCGTAGGGTGAACAGGATGTCAAAATTTCTCTACAGGCGCTTGTGGACAACAGTGATGCGTCTTGCTTGTCCAACTGTAATAACGACAGTATTACATTGGGAGTTCTGACTGTCCATGGTGGCCTATCCATCTCGTGACATACTTCAACATCAATCGCTCTCATGTCCACTTCTGCGAGATGTAACAGGATTCTAATGCCAAATGGTGCGGGGGCATTAGGCTTATTGTGGTACAAGGGAGCAAGCGATGTGTCTAGGACTACCTCAAAGGCCGGATTGTCTGCCTTGATTTTAAACTAAAAAAATAGTTCATAGCCAATTGAACACGTCTGAAAGATAGGGATGGCTCACCACTCTCAGCTAACAGACTGACAACGGGGCTACGAAGAGCACCAGTAGCCAATCTGACAGCAGAGTGATGGATTGAGTCCAACATTTTAAGGGCTGTTGGCTTGGCAGAAGAATAAACCTGGGATCCATAATCAATACAAGATCGAATATATGCCTTGTAAAACTGAAGCATGCATTTTCTATCTGCACCCGACTTCGTTCCGCTTAAAGCTCTCATCGCGTTAAGTCTCTTTAGGCATTTCGCTTTAAGTTCTTTAATGTGCGAAACCCACGTCAGTCTGTAATCAAACCACAACCCCAGGAATTTCACACAGCGACTCGCTGGGATTATTATTCTATTTATCCTAAGAGTTGGATCAGCGACGTTCCTCAGTCGAGAAAAAGTTATACATTTAGTCTTTGAAGGAGAAAAATAAAACCCGGTTTGGTTGCTCCAATCTTCAAGACGGTGGATGGTGAGCTGAAGGTACCTCTCTGCAGTAGCCAGCCTCCTGGCAGGGACAAACACAGCAAAGTCATCTACGAATAGAGAGCATCTGACAGGAGCTCTGACGCAGGAAGTGATGCTGTTTATGGCCACAGCAACGAGAGTACAGCTAAGGACACTCCCTTGAGGTATACCGTTCTCAAGAATTTTGGTGTCGGACAAATGAGTTCCTAGTCTTACATTAAAAGAACGTTCATCCATAAAACCTTTAATAAAATATAACATATTACCGCCGACGCCCCAATTTGAAAGGGTGTTTATAACTCCCCTACGCCAAGCTGTATCATACGCTTTTGTTATATCAAAAAATACAGCAACAAGTTGCCTCCGTTCAAGGAAAGCATTCAGAATTGACGATTCCAGGCATACTAGGTGGTCTAGAGTTGAACGGCCTTGACGGAAGCCACATTGCTGTGGAGACAGGAGATTATTGTGTTCTAGGAACCATACCAGTCTACGATTTACCATCCGCTCCAGTATCTTACAAAGACAACTGGTAAGCGAGATAGGCCTGTAGCTAGTAGGGGAGAACTTGTCTTGGCCAGGTTTGTATAATAGCACAACGTAAGAGTTACGCCATGAACTTGGAAAGCTGCGTTCTTGAAAAATTCTATTGAAAAGGGACAAGAGGCACGCTTTAACCTCTACAGGAAGGTTTCTCAACATGGCGTAGTGGATGTCGTCAGCACCGGGAGCTGTGTTTATAATGGGAGAAATAGCAGATTCTAGTTCGTCAAGGGAAAACAATAAATTTAAGGGACTTATATAGTTATTGTCATTTAAGGGCTGTGCTTCATGTTGTACTTTATATAGCTGGAACAAAGGACTGTAGGACGTCGTCCTCGACACGTTAGAAATGGACGAGGCGAGAGCGTTTGCCACATCTTTCGGCTAGGTTAATATGATGTCGTTCACCCTTAAGCCAAGAATAGGCAGAGGTGGCCGTTTTCCGCAAACTGCCTTTAGTCTCCTCCACACCAGAGATAAAGGGGTGGTACGGTTAATCGAGGAAGTAAATTCCTTCCACGAATTTCGTCGACATCTTTTAAATATGAGACGAGTTTTAGCTCTGGCAAGACGAAATCGTGCGAGGTTTTCCTCGTTCGGAGATCTATTAAATATCCGCAAGGCTTTCCTGCGCTCCCGAAGCGATATCCTACACTCTTCTGTCCACCAAGGTACGTTTCGTCCTTTTATGATTCCTGTTGTTTTTGGAATACTTTCCAGAGCGGCACTTGAAATGGCAACAGTTATATTGTTGACGGCGGAGTCTATATCTACTGATGTTGAAACATCTGGTGCCTGTAAAACTTGTTTAAATTTGCCCCAATCTGCCTTATCAAGCATCCATTTAGGTCTTTGGGGCACATTACCTGGAATATCGAGAACTTTAGTTATGACCGGTGCGTGGTCGCTACCGTAAAGGTCAGAGGAAACTGACCAGTCGAAGCGGTAAGCAATTTGTGGTGTGCACACGGTTAGGTTTAATACTGACCAGGAACCTGTTCTCGGGCAAAGATAAGTTGGCAAGCCATCGTTCAATAAAACAAGATTCAGATCATCAAGGACCTTGGAAACCATGTTGCCCCTTGGAGTGCAAGTAGTAGAGCCCCAAAACCGATGGTGGGCGTTAAAATCCCTCACAAGTACGAAAGGATGAGGCAATTGAATAATAAGGTCCAATAGATCTTCTCTTGGAAGACATTCTGGTGGCGGGGGGATATAAACACAACAGATATGTAATTTAAACGGTATGTCAAGCTTTATGCATATTACTTGTAGAGATGTGTTCATAGGTACCTCCACTGTATTCAGAGAAGGATTTTCGAGAACCATAACTCCTCCACATGCATGTCCGTCATTATGGTTGTCATGGCGGAAGATATCCCATCCCCTGATGGAAAATTGGCATGCACGGCGAAGCTTGGTCTCCTGAATACATATGACATTTGGTTTTATTTCTGATGCTAATAGGTTCAGGTCTTCCAGATGGCTTCGCAGTCCGTTAATATTCCATTGTATAATATTCATATAAAATTAGGTTTTAAAAGTAATTTTGTTTTTCCTTGATTTTGTTTGAAATTTACAGTACTTTTTTTCTAATTCTGAATGTGGTCTAAGGTCGTCATCAAACAAATCCTCCTCCATTAGGCTGGATTTAGAGGACTGGTATGAGGGAGGGGTTCTGTTGGCACCCTTTGACCGTTCGACCACTTTAGAGGCAATTTTTTGATTCAGCCCTGATACAAGTTTTTGGCGTACTTCCGGAGATAAATTTTTCTTTCCCGTCACGCTGGAACCTCCAGCATTAGGGGTTTTTAAAAATTGAGCAGCAACCTGCCCTTCAGAAGACTGTTGCTTGTTTAAAGTGTTTCGTCCTTTGAGTTGAGTAGGTGTAGCCGGTCTTACAGACACAGAAGGTGCAAGGTCTGATACATCAGTGCCTCCACTACGTGGGAAGGTCTTGGCACTAAGTTGTTGTACGAAAGCAGCAACCTGTTGGGTTAGTTCTCTAACCATGCCTTCCAGAGCTGAGCAGGAAGAACACGGTTTCGGTTGCACAGGGACAGAGGCAGCCTGAGAATAGGATACGTCCTTCTTCGGGGTTTGCCCAAGTCGTTTCCTATACTCTTTACGAGCATCGCCGAAAGACAATTTCTCGCTAGTGACTATTTTTAGCACTTCCTTTTCTTCTAAGTATATTTTACAGCTGCGAGAGCTTGAAGGATGCTTGCCCTTGCAGTTGACGCACTGCTCTTCGCCACCGGCACAGTCCTTGTCACTGTGACCACTTTTTGCCACAAAGACTACATGTTTCAGGGTTATTGCAAGTTTTGCTTGAATGTCCAAAACGTTGACATCTATAACACCTCTGAGGATTTCTAAAGTATGGACGAACTTGTAGAGAAAGATATCCTGCTCTAATTGTGGCTGGTGGGTGTGGAAGGGCAAAAGTCAAAATGTGACCTGGTGTAGGTGTCGGTACACCGTGTTCAACCTTCATTATTCTCACCACATCAGTCACAAGACAATCTTTCAGTTCTTCTTTCAACTCTTCAATTGAGCAACATAGCATATCGCGACAGATTACAATTCCTTTGCAGAAGTTTAATGTCTCATGAGGATGGACAACGACTTCTACTTTGTCGTAAAAGGATCTCATGGAGAGAAACTTCTGAGCCTGTGGAGCGTTCGCAGCCTCTACTAAGATGCTTCCATTACGGAGCTTCCTAACAGAAGACGGCGAGCCGCCCACTTCGACTCGAGCCTTGTTAACAAGGAATGGGCTCACCTAGAAAAAGTGGGGTGGGAAGATTTTGAATATTAATTTTCTTGTCTGCAGTTTTTCTCTGTTTGTTTGTTTCCTCTTCAGATTCTGAAGAGAGAGCACGCTTCTTTTCCAGATCCATAGAATCTCTTTCTACAACTCCTATCATTTTTTTGTGCTTGAGAAGGGTTTAATGTAGCCATTCAATATTTGAACCAGCGCATCGTGATTAAAGGTGCAGGCCGAGACATCGGGAACGGGTATACCCTCGGTAACCTGTCAGCCAAAGCTTCCCAGTTCCCCGGGGCCCGATGTTATCTCGTTTAACCGAGTCGGGAATTCACGCACTACTCGGGCTCGCACGTGGCAACAGAAATCTCCGACATTTCTGTCCAATAATCACTTCCTGACCAGGGACCGAAGTGGCTGGCACCAGGATTCATACTACCGTTTGCTTCGGCAGAGCAAGCTCACATCAGCTCTCTTCTGCTACACCTTCTCAGAGTGTAGCAGTTCAAGCACTCCCCACAAACAATAGCACGATCCAGTCAGGAAAAGGGAGGAATTAGGAATAGGTAGGATTTATGGATGAGACAGGGGAAAGTGCCAGGATTGGAGATGTGTCTGGCACTAGCTCGGGATACAAAATGTCGCCAACCTTTAAACGTCAGAGGAAGACGTCCCCCTACGGGCAGAGTGCTTGCATAGCATCCGTAATCCTAGCCTATAGATTTACAAGTACCTTCTCTCGGTCAGGATGAATGGTGAATGTGGCGTTTGTTCAAATCAGTTCACCCATAATAGTAGTTTCGCCAAGTGTTCTGTGTGCAATTTGTGTTTCTACTGCGACTGTGTAGATATTGCCTTATCGATATGGAGCCAAATAGGAGTAGAGAGTGACTGCCTGAGTGAGCCAAATGTGAGATGTACTGCAACCAAGGTAAAGATTTTAACGTAAACCAAAGAAAAGAAACTTTATTGTAAAAGGATTTAATTTCTAAATGACATAAAATAATTTCTTATGAAAATGGAAAAAAAAAATAAAACAACAATTTACCATTTATTATAACATTCTTTCAGACAAAAATAGCACTGTACACTGATGCATGATCCTTTGTCTGTTGTATTTTAAACCATTGTCACGGCTCTCACAGCGTACTTCTAAAGTATTATCATTCTCTGCATCTTATCGATCCCGCCCTTCTATGTTAAGCTGCTAGAACACTTTAGTTACCTGTAGGAGGTAGCAATACTTTGGAACATTCTAGTGAAATTCGGGATGTTTTAGATGAATATGTATCTATTTGAAACGATGCAAGTGACATTGAAGCTCCTGATATACCTTCAGACATTCCACTTTGTTATATTTCAAGTGGCAGTGGTGAAGAGTACGAAACGGACCCTAATGAACTTTCAGGCTCTGAAGAAGGTGAGTCGGATACGGACGCTAGGCCTACGCCTAATCCAAAACAAAGTAGGAACACAAGGCCTACAACCCTGCTAAATTGTCCTATAACCCCCATTGCACTTCCTCCGCAAAACGAACAGACGTGGACACGGGTTTTCTCACCTAAACCTGAAATTGACATTGTGTAAGTTACAGATTAGGAATATTGGCCCAGGAAATCTACCCCCAAGAAATCCAAAACCTGATTCATATTTCAGTTTGTTTTTACTACGGCAATACTGAACCATATTGTGAAACACACTATTGTGCAAATCAAGCCATTGCTAACAACAGAAACTCTAACGAAATAAGAAAGTTTTCTCGATTGCAAAAATGGATCAATGTAACCTACACAGAAATAAGTTTTTAACTCGATTTTGATCTACATGGGTTTATCTGTCAGAAAGAACACGGCATCCTATTAGGATACCAGATCTACTCAAGTTATCCCTTTCTATGCTAGAGCAATGCCTAGGAATAGATTTTTCTTGATTCTTAGCCATTTACATTTGAACCTGGCCTTAAAAGTTCGCCGCGGAGAACTAAGTTATGACCCATTGGTCAAAGTTTTGATACCTTTTTGACTACCTCAACAAAAGTTTCAAACAATATTTTGTCCCTAACCTTAGATGAATCCTTGATTGGTATGAAGAACCGCTGTTCAATCATACAATACATGCCTAAAAAATGTGCCCGCTATGGAATAATGAAGTTTAAAGTGTGTGACAGTCAGACCAACTACATTAAGCATGTTGAATTATAAAGGGGTTCAGATTTCTTAAGAGGAGACCCCGGCCCTTTCACTGAAAAAGTAATTTTATCATCAGTGGGAAAAGCTAATCTGTTGGACAATCACTACCATGTTCTTTTCGACCAATTCTACACAAAATTTTTACTGGCAAAAAATGTATCACAGAAACACGGAACCGTAAACAAATCTACTAAATCTACAAATCCCAAACCCTGTGGGATGAAGACATTGATTCCAACCAGTACCATCATTTTCTGTAGGAACCCAACCGTGTCTTTGGGCAGCTGTGAATGTGATAAGACTTTTTAAATTTATGAAGATGTTTTTCAGTTTGAAACAAAA